>NC_064616.1:714582721-714885751 GCF_023898315.1 Schistocerca nitens
CCCTGCAGATACAACTCAACACGTCGCTCTTAACGGAACAAAATCGACAGATATAAAGCTGATTTCCAGAGTAACCCAAGGAAGGGTGATAGGGCCATTACTGATTAGAATGTATATAAATGATCTAGCAGAAAGCGTTGGAAGCTCTTTAAGTCTGTTCGCAGATGATGTGATTGTCTTCAAGAACGCCAGCAGACAGTATCGATTTGCAGAATGAGCTACAGTGGATCGATGAATGGTGCAGTCTCTGTCAGCTGACCCTGAACGTAAATAAATGTAACATGTTGCACATACATAGGAAAAGGATTATTCTACTGTACAACTACACTGTTGATGAAAAATTGCTGGAAACAGTATCTACCGTAAAATATATAGGAGTAACTACCCAGAGTGACCTTTAGTGGAATAACCACATAAAACAAATAGTACGAAAAGCAGGTGCCAGACTGAGATTCATAGGAAGAATCTTAAGGAAGTTTAACTCATCCACGAAGGAAGTGGCTCATTAGGCACCTGTTCGATCGATTCTTGAGTACTGTTCATCAGTCTGAGATCCTTATCAGACAGCCAGACAGGACTGATAGAAGAGAGAGAGAGAGAAGATCCAACGAAGAGCGGCACGTTTCGTCACGGGATCGTTTAGTCGGCGCGAAAGCCCAACGAACTCCAATGGCAGACGTTACAAGAGAGGCATCATGCATCACGGAGAGGTTTACTATTGAAATTTCAAATGAGCACTTTCCTCCCACATATACGTCGCGAAACGACCACAACGAGAAAATTCGAGAAATCAGAATTAATACAGAGGCTTACCGATAATCATTCTTCCCAGCCGTCATTCGCGATTAGAAAAGGGAAGGTGGGTCAGTAAGTCGTCCCAGAAGTACTCTCCGCCACTCACCGATGGATGGGTTGCGGAATATGATGTAGACGTAGAAAATGCTCTGTTGGTTGTAAGTTCCAGAGTCGCGTGGATGTCTACTTGCTCGTTTGTATTGGGAAGAAACTCTAAGCAAGGCAGCATCAAGGAGGTTATTATCCCATCAGAACTAAACTAGACTCCGCGACCAGGCACAGAGATCTGATTATGCCGAGCGGCTGCCTTGGCATCCTCTGCCAAATGTTTTGCGGATGCGGTATGGAGCGGCGTGGAGTCAACACACCGTTTTCCAGACTGTTGTTGGCTTTCCAGATTTTGGAGCCGCTACTTTTCACTCAAATAGCTCCTTAACTGCACACCACGAGGTTGACTGGACCCCGTTTCAGTACTCCTACCAAAGAAAAACCCCTGACATTACCGGGAATTGAGCCCGCAATGGATGTCAGACGCTCTGATCACTCAGCTACTGAGGCGGTCTTATCATCCCAACAATATTTTGAAATGCATGCACCTGGGAATTCAAACAGCCTCTTTGTGACAGAAGTAAACGTTAGGTTAGGATAGTCAAAAAGAAAGGAAGATAAGGGTTTAACGACCTGCCAGCGACAAGTTTATAAAAAGCGTAACACAGGTTCATATTGAGGAATGATGGAGAAACGAAGTTCGTATTGAGGAATGGTGGAGAAACAAATCGGACAAGCCCTTTTCAAAGAAACAATTCCAATTTTTGCCTTATGCAATTTAGGAAAACCACAGAGAATCTAACTCTGGATGGGGGAACGAGGATTTGAAGCCCCAACTTCCAAATTGCGGGTCCTCTGTGATAACCACTGTGTTACCTCGCCCTGTGGTTGAATTACTAGTCGTGTTGTGACAAAGGATCAGGGGATCGTCAAGTGGAATCATAGGTTCACGGGTCTTGGAGTGGCGGATCAGTCAGCTTCAGAGGTGAAAAGCGATTAGACAACAGATTCGCAGATAATCGGTGAGAAGGAATCAGGCGCAGCGCCACGGGATAAATAAATATTAGTACCCTAAAAAGACGCTACGATCTATACTGCAATGATCTACCACTAGTGGAACTAATTGCATTTTCATTTTGTGAGCTTCTACAGCACTAACTACATACATTACATCGAATCTAGGGAAGATACTTCCAATTAACTTTCAGTAAACGTTAGGTGGACAACAAATGTTAGTACCAGTTTTAATCGGTATTCCTGGATCTTCCCTCCACCTGCCACATCTCACCATTTGGAGATAGATCTACTTTCTGCTTGAGTTTGTCAATAAATGCGAACTCTGCGCGCTAATTACTACCGGCATTGGAGCGAAGCATTTCCTCAAGTATTACGTGATCTGTTCAGAAAATAGCGGAACTTTATTTTTTTAAACTTTATTATTAATTTTACAGCTTATTGGTCCCTGCCCCTTCAAAGTACTCTCTTCCCCTATTCACACACTTTTCCCAACAGTGTGTCAATTTCATTAAGTATACCTGGATAGCTTCATGTGAGATGGTCTTTAAGGTCTGCGGCGAATTTGCACTGATGTCATCAATAATCTGAAAATAGCGTCCTTTCAGCACTCATTTTAAAATCCGAAACAAGAAGAAATCGCAAGGTGCCAGGTGTGGCGGGTACAGAGGCTACGGGAGGACCGTCATCTGATTTTTGGCACAGAACTAACGACATGACAAAGCTGAGTGTGCGGGCGCATTGTCGTGGTACAAGAACCATGAGTTGTCTCACCACGACTCTGGTCTATTTTTGCGGATTCTTTCACGTAATTGCAAAACTCATTGATGGTCCACACGATTCACTGTTTTACTTTGAGGCAAGAATTCAAAATGCACAGTTTCATTATAGTCGGAAGAAAGGGTGAGTATCACTTTGACATTGGATCAAGATTTACGTGCTTCCTTGGAGCGTAGGGATCCTTTGCCAGTCCATGGTAATGACCGAATTTTCGTCTCAATGTCGTGACTGCGAATAAAGCTTTTGTCTCCCATTACGACCCTTTGCATTGATGCTACATCGTCATTGGCTCCTTTAAGGAGTCGCCGTCAAACATCGACTCGATTTTCTTTCTGCTGTTTTGTGATCAAACGAGGACAAAAATTTTGTGCAAATCGACACATGTTTAGTTTTTCCGTCAAAATTTCATGCCATAATCCAGTTGAGATGCTAACTTCTAAAATTTCTGTGACAGTCAATTAGGGAGCTGCGAGCGTCAGATCGTAGATTTTCTTAACGTGTGAGTCATGAATTGAAGTGGAAGGCTTTCCTGGTCGGGGATCATCTTCAGTCGACTGGCTACCTTTCTTAAATCTTGAAAACAATTTGTAACATTACGTACGACCCAGACTATCATCTCCGCAAGGCTGTTTCTCATCTTGAAAGTTTCTATAAAAGTTTTCCCCAGTTTCACGTAGAATTTTTCGTTTCACTGTTCATGGTTCAAATGGCTCTGAGCACTATGAGACTTAACTTCTGAGGTCATCAGTCCCCTAGAACTTAGAACTACTTAAACCTAACTAACCTAAGGACATCACACACATCCATGCCCAAGGCAGGATTCGAACCTGCGACCGTAGCGGTCGCGCGGTTCCAGACTGTAGTGCCTAGAACCGCTCGGCAACCCCGGCCGCGTTTCATTGTTGCTCCAGAAAATCCTACATTTCAATAATCGCTTAAATAAATAAAAATATCGCGTAAACTGAACGAGATACCCATACTGCAAAAATACGTGGTTGCAACGATGGTAACGCGCAAAGCACTGCTGCCAACTGCATATCACTAAACATATGTATACCAGTTGGCATGAATTTTAAAATGTTCGGTTATTTTTCCGATCAGACGTCGTACAGATCAAATGCGTCAGTAGCCACGTAAAGACAAGGAAATGATAACAGGAAGGTGTCGTTTCCAAATCATGCCTTCCTTGTGTGGGGTTACTAAGGGCAGCATCGTCGGTACATTTTTTATTTGTTTATTTGACCTGACAAGATTAGGCTCATCGTGCCCTCTCTTGTATTTATCCAGAATTGTACAGATTTTGTATTACATTCAATGGGATAAGAATGATACATGTAACATCTAATATACAACATTTAGAAATTAGTGCAGTTTAGAAAAAAATAAAAACTCACTTTAAATTTGAAAAAAAAGTTCTCGGTTAACTTTCCGCTTCAAGTCCCGATGCAATGGTATTTTACCCGTATTTGACGCGCCAGGTTAACCGAGCGTTTTTTTATCCACGAGCTCCATCGCGAAAGACTTCGTAGCCACATACAATGAAGGCTTTCACGACCGGATGGTACTGTTGTTGATAATTCTTCCGGGTTATATGGCCGTGGTCCATGGAATTGTTCTATTCCTAACGTTTCGTCCAATACTACGTTGGACATCTTCAGAGGTATGGCTGGACTCAACAGGACCAGCCATACCTCTGAAGATGTCCAACGTAGTATTGGACGAAATGTTAGGAATAGAAGAATTCCATGGACCACGGCCATATAACCCGGAAGAATTCGTAGCCACAGTTTATATTCGTTCATGAGACGTTCAACTACTTGTAGCAATGCACATGAGAGATCGTGTGGAAGTGGAAAAGAAAGAGGAACATGATAAAACACAGTTAATGAAGACAGGGGAAAAGAAAGTGGCTTGACTGAATTAGAAATGAAAAGAGAAAGAAGCATAAGTGGGAGAAGACGGGAGCATTAGCTTTAGTGTTGGACAGGGGAAAAGGGGCCACACACGCTAACTTTTGGGGAAACGTTATGGGGGTGACAGAATGAAGCGCCTCAGCTTCTTCTTTAAAGGAACAGTACTTTCAACTGCGTTCAGATTGGAGTGTGGCTAGTGCCAGAGTCGGATGGCAGCTACATAGGGGTTTGCGAATGTCTTTGTTTTACAGATGGACACAGCTGTGGTATGAGATAAGCGACGCCTTGTTTCGATTATGATGTGATGACAGGTACTTAATCTCTGATGCAAGGTAGTGCGGTGCATGTGCACTGCGGAGCCGATGAAGCAGACATAAATGTTGTAGCCTAACAGGTCGTATGACATGGCCAAATGGATGAATATTGCAGTTGTACCGCACACAAGCATTCACGCTTCGTTCTAGCCGTCTAGTGTTCTCACTACACGTACCATGTCAGATTACATCATAGTAGCGAAGGTTCTGTAAAACGGACGATAACGTGAGTTTACGTTTCACATCCTGTGGGATGATATTCTGTAACTTTTTAAGCTCGCAGAGGTAAGATGAAGTCTTCCGGCGTGTGTTAAGTTTACTTGCCCAGTTGAGATGCACATCCAGTGCTGCATGTGGTGGCCGATTTGTAAAAGTAATGTACTCGTGAGTAGTTTCACATTTAAGTACAAACAATTTATTTAGCATATAACAGTTAGGATTCCAGAAAGCTTGCTCCACTGAGAATATTATATATTCACTCATCAAGTATTACAAACTTTAAATAATAAAACACCCCCAGTTGATGATTGTGTGATCTTTCCAAGCCGTTTGACTGTGTAGATCATGTTACACTTCTATAAAAACTGAAGTTTTATGGGACTGACGGCTTGCACACAGCTGTTATGAATCATACTTAACAAACAGAACGCAAAAAGTTGTATCAAATAATGTTGGAAGGATAGAGCATTTTATTAACTTGGAAGAAATCTCAGAGAGAGTCCATGAAGGTTCAATTTTGGGTCCACTGCTTTTGCTTCTATTTGTGAATTACTTTCCACTTAACATTCAAGGAACAGAATTGTTTTTATTTTTTTATTTTTTTTTTGCAGACGATAAGGGTGTTTTAACAAATCCAATTAGAGAAGAAGCGACAGAGGAGATAGTTAACGATGTTATTCAAAGAGTTATTATATGCTTCTCTGAAAACAGATTCTCCCAAACTTTTTAAGAAACACACTATACTGGGTGTGTCAAAATGAATATTGGGGTTTTAAGGATTTTTAGCATTCAATTTACAACTATAAATAATACATTAGATGAAAGAGCAACTAAAACAGTTTCTCTTACAATTGTTTAATGTGAGTACTATTCGTGACACAGCACATATTGAGCTGATAGGCGAGTTCTTCCCAAATCTTGATCAATGTGTCTGGAGATACTGTTGCAACAACTGCTTTAGTCCTGTGTTTTACTTCGGAAAGATTAGTTGGTAGTTGAGGCACTAACAAATGATCCTTTATGAACCCCCATGGGTAAAAACTGCATGGTGCCAGGTTGGGTGAACGTGAAGGCCATACGAAACAAGCTCTTCATCCGGCGCCATGCAGCCAATCCAGCGGTAGGGCACTACGTCGTTTAACCAATCGCATACTGAGTTATGCCAGTAAGGCGGCGCACCATCTGCTGCAAAACAAAGTTCTTTGATTCACTTTCTTCCAATTGAGGAAAGAGCAACAGTTCTAGCCGTCAAGATGAGAAACACCAGTTACTGTTGGTTCAAAGAAATGAAAGGCTCATAAACTTTCTCCCGTTATATAGCACAGAAAACGCTCAATTTAGGGGTCTCGTTTCAACTGTACCATTGTGTGTGTTCACATTTCCATTTACGGGAAATGTAGATTCATCACTGAAGACGACATGATCCAGAAAACCTTTATCGTCATGCAGCAACATTTCGTTTGCAAAGTTGTCACATGAACCGTAGTCTGTAGTTTTAAGAGCCTGAAACAAATGCAAACGATAAGGACGTAGTTGTAAGAGTCTCCTTAAAAGACTCTACACAGACCTCATTAGAACTACTAGTCCACGACTTGCCTCCCGAACTGATTTCTTGGGGCTACTCGTAGAAGACTCTCTCACTCGTTCAACACGTTCTTTAATCACCCTTTGTCGTCCCGTACTCTTCCCTTTGCAAAGACAGCTAGAATTTTCAAACGAATGATACCATCTACGGATGTTATTATCATTTGAAGGATTGCAATGGAACTTAATACTGAATGCACGTTGCACTGTAAGAACAGATTCAGTACTTGCAAACTGTATAGCACAAAAAGCTTTCTGTCCACTAGTCACAATCTTTGCTGTTGGCGCTTTCTAACGGAAGGCACACGAAACAGTGCGTGCATATGTGTATAGATATACTGAAAACAGATTTTGAGTTGCTATTTCATTTAATGTATTATTTAAAATTGCAAGTTGAATGTGATAAATGCCTGTGATACGAGGAAGATTTATATCTATCGTTCATATTATATACTACATATATTTCTAGAGTTTCTTCAGTAATATCTTTGTGATTTAGGATGAGATCTCCAATGTATATATACAGGGTGTTACAAAAAGGTACGGCCAAACTTTTAGGAAACATTCCTCACACACAAAGAAAGAAAATACACTCCTGGAAATGGAAAAAAGAACACATTGACACCGGTGTGTCAGACCCACCATACTTGCTCCGGACACTGCGAGAGGGCTGTACAAGCAATGATCACACGCACGGCACAGCGGACACACCAGGAACCGCAGTGTTGGCCGTCGAATGGCGCTAGCTGCGCAGCATTTGTGCACCGCCGCCGTCAGTGTCAGCCAGTTTGCCGTGGCATACGGAGCTCCATTGCAGTCTTTAACACTGGTAGCATGCCGCGACAGCGTGGACGTGAACCGTATGTGCAGTTGACGGACTTTGAGCGAGGGCGTATAATGGGCATGCGGGAGGCCGGGTGGACGTACCGCCGAATTGCTCAACACGTGGGGCGTGAGGACTCCACAGTACATCGATGTTGTCGCCAGTGGTCGGCTGATGGTGCACGTGCCCGTCGACCTGGGACCGGACCGCAGCGACGCACGGATGCACGCCAAGACCGTAGGATCCTACGCAGTGCCGTAGGGGACCGCACCGCCACTTCCCAGCAAATTAGGGACACTGTTGCTCCTGGGGTATCGGCGAGGACCATTCGCAACCGTCTCCATGAAGCTGGGCTACGGTCCCGCACACCGTTAGGCCGTCTTCCGCTCACGCCCCAACATCGTGCAGCCCGCCTCCAGTGGTGTCGCGACAGGCGTGAATGGAGGGACGAATGGAGACGTGTCGTCTTCAGCAATGAGAGTCGCTTCTGCCTTGGTGCCAATGATGGTCGTATGCGTGTTTGGCGCCGTGCAGGTGAGCGCCACAATCAGGACTGCATACGACCGAGGCACACAGGGCCAACACCCGGCATCATGGTGTGGGGATCGATCTCCTACACTGGCCGTACACCACTGGTGATCGTCGAGGGGACACTGAATAGTGCACGGTACATCCAAATCGTCATCGAACCCATCGTTCTACCATTCCTAGACCGGCAAGGGAACTTGCTGTTCCAACAGGACAATGCACGTCCGCATGTATCCCGTGCCACCCAACGTGCTCTAGAAGGTGTACGTCAACTACCCTGGCCAGCAAGATCTCCGGATCTGTCCCCCATTGAGCAAGTTTGGGACTGGATGAAGCGTCGTCTCACGCGGTCTGCACGTCCAGCACGAACGCTGGTCCGACTGAGGCGCCAGGTGGAAATGGCATGGCAAGCCGTTCCACAGGACTACATCCAGCATCTCTACGATCGTCTCCATGGGAGAATAGCAGCCTGCATTGCTGCGAAAGGTGGATATACACTGTACTAGTGCCGACATTGTGCATGCTCTGTTGCCTGTGTCTATGTGCCTGTGGTTCTGTCAGTTTGATCATGTGATGTATCTGACCCCAGGAATGTGTCAATAAAGTTTCCTCTTCCTGGGGCAATGAATTCACGGTGTTCTTATTTCAATTTCCAGGAGTGTATGTTATGTGGACATGTGTCCGGAAACGCTTAATTTCCATGTTAGAGCTCATTTTATTACTTCTCTTCAAATCACATTAATCATGGAATGGAAACACACAGCAACAGAACGTACCAGCGTGACTTCAAACACTTTGTTACAGGAAATGTTCAAAATGTCCTCCGTTAGCGAGGATACATGCATCCACCCTCCGTCGCATGGAATACCTGATGCGCTGATGCAAACCCTGGAGAATAGCGTATTGTATCACAGCCGTCCACAATACGAGCACGAAGAGTCTCTACATTTGGTACCGGGGTTGCGTAGACAAGAGCTTTCAAATGCCCCCATAAATGAAAGTCAAGAGGGTTGAGGTCAGGAGAGCGTGGAGGCCATGGAATTGGTCCGCCTCTACCAATCCATCGGTCACCGAATCTGTTGTTGAGAAGCGTACGAACACTTCGACTGAAATGTGCAGGAGCTCCATCGTGCATGAACCACATGTTATGTCGTACTTGTAAAGGCACATGTTCTAGCAGCACAGGTAGAGTATCCCGTATGAAATCATGACAACGTGCTCCATTGAGCGTAGGTGGAAGAACATGGGGCCCAATCAAGACATCACCAACAATGCCTGCCCAAACGTTCACAGAAAATCTGTGTTGATGACGTGATTGCAAAATTGAATGCGGATTCTCGTCAGCCAACACATGTCCTTCAATTGGGCCAACTGGCGGTGAATCGAGGAAGTACAGTACATACTGACGAAACTAAAATGAGCTCTAACATGGAAATTAAGCGTTTCCGGACACATGTCCACATAACATCTTTTCTTTATTTGTGTGTGAGGAATGTTTCCTGAAAGTTTGGCCGTACCTTTTTGTAACACCCTGTATGTTAATCCGAGCTCGAACGAATACTGGTAACTGTTTCATGTGATGCCCAGCGTCAATCGAAAACGAAGTACTGTTTCTCAATTAAAACAAAATATTTTTTAAGGAGTGATTGTATTTGAAATTCTCAGTAAATGTATAAACTTATAGGGAAAGATGGGCAATACACAATATGTAAAAGAAACAAGATGGAAAAGCTATCCTCACATGGGCGTGTTTCTCATCATTAAGCATACCAGACGTGGCTTACGTCGTAGTTGGTGCACGCTTATAAACAATCTGGTGCATCAGAAGGAACATGCTCCTTATCACCATTTGAGACTGCAGCACTCTCCAGTGGCAGTTGTCGGCTGTATCTGGCTCGCAAATCACGCAGTCTTTGTACGAAAATGGACGGGAGTAAAATTCCTGCGTTAGCTCAAGTAATAAGTACATTTCTCTCTTGTCCGTATGCTAGTCATGTTGTTCTGGCTGTAGTAAACAGAAATAAAAACCTCAGTATCTGTGAACGCGTTACGAGATAACGTAGAAAGGAAAGTTCATTAACTATCAGCGGGGACATCTGCGTCCCATTACAAATAGTGCGGTAGAAATTTATAATAGTCTTCCACATATGATAAAAATTATATCATTTTCAGTAAAACTCAAAGGTTTTTCTTACTAGATCAGTTCTTGTATTCAGTAGCAGAATTTCCAGAGCACCTGAGCTACAAGACTTGAAACTAGTAAGTGTAAAATATTCTTCTGCATACTGTGCAAGCTCTCCTGTAGACAAAGCCTAAAAAGTCATTTATTTTCTGTACTTCATTCAAGTGTGTGTGTGTGTGTGTGTGTGTGTGTGTGTGTGTGTGCGTATCTGAGTGTGTGCACACTATCAAAAATAATGTTTGTAAAGGAATTATGTATCCTAAATATAGAAAGTTTTTTTCGATTAACGAATGAATACTGAGTTGTGATTAGATCAGATAGAAAGTGTAGATGCCCAGAATGGATGGGCTCTACAGTGGCAGCGCTGAGCTGAAGCGAAGGGCTGTCATCAAGATGTTGACCAATGATGGCTCAAAAAACATCATTAACAGTTACACATTTTAATAGAAAATAAGGTCTAGCACTCATAGCGTCATTCCGTAGTATAAACGCCCGCTTCGCGTGTACTGACAGCATCAAATGCAATGCTGCTGATGCGCCAGGTGGCCAGCGGCCTGATGGTGAATGGGCCAGAATGCTGACACATGATGTCTGCTGCAGCACATGCACTGTCTTTGCACGGCTCTATAACTCAGGACAGGGTGGACCAGCAGGCACGGAGTCCCACGATGATTCTTGTAGTGGAAGACATGCCCCAGTGATGGTGGCCGAGCGGTTCTAGACGCTACAGTCTGGAACCGCGCGACCGCTGCGGTCGCAGGTTCGAATCCTGCGTCGGGCATGGATGTGTGTGATGTCCTTAGGTTAGTAAGGTTTAAGTAGTTCTCAGTTCTAGGGGGCTGATGACCTCAGAAGTTAAGTCCCATAGTGCTCAGAGCCATTTGGTGTCCGCCCTTGGCAAGCAGAGACGTATTGCATCAGTTTGCCTAGACAGATGCGGGCTGTGGAATGGCTGAACCATACTGTTCTCGAATGCGTGCTTTCCAGGGCGGTTGGCTCCGGATGAAGTGAGCCCAGAGGTGACTCACCAGCTGGCAGATGCCAAGCCCATGGGAGTGGACCTAGAACCAACAGTAGGCTCGTCGGTGGTGGATTCCAAGATTCATAGTGTCTGCTTGCAGAACAATGTCGCCCTGTCACCTGGTGCAGTCCTATCCCCCTAGATGGTGCTGTCAGACTCAGATGCCTTTGGCTGAAAGTGATTGATATTAGTACAGGTTCGGTGCCTGCTTGTTGTGTCAAGGCACTGCATCCAACCACGTACTTCAAAACAAGGGAGTGGCCAGAAGGTGTAGCAGCTGGGCTGCTGTTGGTGTGGTCGCCAAGACTTTGTGCTGTCATTGGTATTGCGGGCGCTGGTCTTCAGCCTGCAATGTGGAAACAGGCTGGTGGTCTTGCTGCACCTGGCGTAACGTCTCTTAGGTCAGATCTGACCTCGCGGGCTTCCACGGTCCTTTTGTAACAGCCGAAGCAGCACTACAATTTAACTCTTTAGCGCCAAACAATAGGGGCAACGCTACATATCTCCCCACTCTGGTAGACCTCGCTACTGGATCTTAGCTCAGGGTGGTTCTACAAAGACTCAAAATACATTCCTGCACTGATAACACTGATAATGATCTACAACACATCTTTCTCAAGTGTAGTTAGTTTGAACCACAACGTTAATGGACTGCGGATTACGACTATGACATTAACCAACTGGCTTTCCATTTACAGATGATCTTCCACCTCCTTAACTAAACACTTATCAAATTATAGTGAAATGTTGCTGAACCCTTCTTTCCCACCGGAAATCCCTTAGTATCTACCTAATAGTAAAGTGGCTTAGTATGTTCCCTGAGAAATTATAGATAACAGAATACAAATGTTACACTGACTCTTATTAGTCCACATGCCTCTGGCAACTCCTCAAAAAGCCATAAACTGCTTACATCCCTTATTAATCACTGCACAAAAAACGCTCAAGTCACTACGTCATTAATTTCATTGGTGTATTACAGCTGAAAGTCCAATCACTCAGAGCATTCAAAGACTCTCCAACGTCATCCTTAATCATAGATACACATACTACTAGCATTAATGACAATAAATACAGAACAAACGAATATAATACTGGAAAAGACTTTCCTTCTGAACAAATTCTCGTGACACCTCGATTTCCACTTAGTTTGTATCCTGCACTCGGCAGGTAGGGTAGTGCAATCTATTGGTATCTGGTACACCGGGGGGGGGGGGGGGGGGGACTCTCTGCCTAAGGTAGATGAAGTTTGCACAGGACAGAGTCAGAGCTATTAAGGTGCCAGATAATGTGATGCTCTTGGTCACGATTTTATTTTCATTTATTTACACGTCAAGTTTCGTAGGACCAAATTGAGGAGCAAATCTTCAAGGTCATGGAACGTGTCAGTACATGAAATTACAACATAAAAGTAATAACAGATAAAAATAAAATGTTTATGAACCCGAAAAAGTCAATCCATAAGTTTAAGTAAACGCAATCGACAGTACAACAAGAATCAGCTTAATTTTTCGTGAACTTACACCACTTATAGCCCGAACCGCCCGTTTCTGAGCCAAAAATATCCTTTTAGAAAGGAAAGAGTTACCTCAGAATATAATACCATACGACATAAGCGAATGAAAATAAGCAAAGCAGACTAATTTCCGTGTCAAACGATCACTCACTTCAGATACCGTTCGAATAGTAAAAATGGTAGCATTTTGTACAACATCCTGAATGTGGGCCTGCCAAGACAGTTTACCATCTATCTGAACACCTAGAAATTTGAACTGTTCAGTTTCACTAATCATATGCCCATTCTGTGAAATTAAAATGTCAGGTGTTGTTGAATTGTGTGTTAGAAACTGTAAAAACTGAGTCTTACTGTGATTTAGCGTTAGTTTATTTTCTACAAACCATGAACTTAGGTCATGAATTGCACTGTTTGAAACCGAGCCAAGTTGCACACAACATCCTTTACTACCAAGCTAGTGTCATCAGCAAATAGAAATATTTTACCATAATACTAGAGGGCATATCATTTATGTAAATAAGGAACAGGAGTGGCCCCAACACTGATCCCTGGGGCACTCCCCACTTGACCGTACCCCACTCAGACTCCACATCACAGCCATTCTCAATATTGCGAATAATGACCTTTCGCTGTCTGTTGCTAAAGTAAGAGGTGAACCATTTGTGAGCTGCTCCCCGTATCCCGTATTGGTCCAACTTCTGGAGCAATATTTTGTGATCAACACCTTCAAACGCCTTAGTTAAATCGAAAAATATACCTAGCGTTCGAAACCTTTTGTTTAACCCATCCAGTACCTCACAGAGAAAAGAGAATATAGCATTTTCAGTTATTAAGCGACTTCTAAATCCTAACTCTACATTTTATAGGGAATCGTGTGATATGAAATGATCAATTATCCTTATATACACAGCCTTTTCAATAACTTTGGCGAACACTGATGGCATAGAAATAGATCTAAAATTGTCTACATTATCCCTTTCTCCGCTTTTATAAAGCGGCTTTACTACTGAGTACTTTAATTGTTTAGGAAACTGACCATTCCTAAAGGAAAAATTACAAATCTGGCTAAATACAGCCCTAACATGTGCAGCACAGTACTTTAATATTCTGCTCGGCATTCCATCATAACCGTGAGAGTCCTTAGTCTTCAGTGTTTTAATTATTGACTCAATCTCCCCCTAGTCTGTATCACAGAGGAGTATTTCAGACCTCAATCTCGCAAAGGCATTGGCCAATAAAGTTATATGATTCCGTATAGAAACTAAATTTTTATTTAATTCACCAGCAATACTCAGAAAATGATTGTTAAATACTTTACATATATCTCATTTATCAGTAACAGAAATATTTTTGCTGCGAACTGACTTCATATCGTCGACCATGTGCTGCTGACCAGACACTTCCTTCACAACTGACTATTTGGTTTTACTTTTGTCCTATGAATTACCTCTTCTCTTTGCCTATCACATACTCTTTGCCTTCCTAATAACATTTTTAAGTACCTTATAATACTGTTTATAATGGGCTACTACAGCTTGATTGTGACTACTTCTAACATTTTGATATAATTCCCGCTACATGATATCCTTATCCCACTAATCAGCCACCCAGGCTGCCTATTACTGCTAATACCCCGTTTAGAACGTTCTAATGGAAAGCAACTCTCAACTTCCGCCGACGATCGTACGACGTTGGTTATGTTAATATTGATGTAAGTGCTGCAGCATCTGTTCTGCAGAAATACACTCCTCTTGGGTTGCTATGAGTTTGTTCAGGGAGATGATGATGTCCGGTTCTAGAGTATCACTGAGATAGTTCAATTTTTGCGCTGGAAGTAGCCCCAATGGTTTATCCGGCCCGTACAACAGTGGTTGACTGACGGTCATCCTGGTGATTCCTGTAACAGTGGCCGGGAGGTGGAATGTAGGCCCCACTGTCTCACAAGTTGTCCTTGTGATTAGCAGCCCGCTGCTGGACAGTTCCGATTGCATCACCCATCTAAGTCTCCCCTGTTCGTAGCAATTCACCACTACTACTATGACATCGTACACAGAGTAGCCACAATGCAACCTTGCTCGCTGAAAATAGGGCTGTGGTCCGAGGATGCCCAGTGAGCGTCCCTAGATGTTAGCCACACCTAAGAATAATTGAATTTCGCATGTGTCCTTGTCTGCTTGTAAGACGCGGATCGGGCAAATGACCACTTGTTTCCTCTAACGGTTACGGAGTTTTTCAGATGACATTACGGTGTACCTTTCCTCACCCTCTGAAATTAGCATTACCTGTCTGTTCTTTACCTGTACATACTTCCCTAGGGCAGCTCACATCAGTTGGTAAAGGTGGATCGTAAAACACTTGCACCATATTTGGTCATCTGCAACGGAGAACCGAACCAGCACATAGAGTGGGGCTTGGTACTGCTCCGGTGCCAGTAGCGCTGAACTTAATAGTCCATGTATGGCATGGTGTATGGCTTGCAGTAATTCTGCCACTTCCACCTCGACATCCCATGTGCAATCGGCTACCTTGCTACTATTACCGTTGTATCAAATGAATCCTACCGGGGCTGTGAAACCTCTACGTCCCTGTTCACAATGTGAAATGTTGTCCTCGTACACTCCGTTAGCTCTGTGGTCAGTCTCCGCAATGTTCTTTTATTGTTAACCACATCCTGCTCTAAGTTCTACAATTATGTAGTGTGCTACTGTAGTACTGCTTTGTTACCATCTGGCATTTCCCGTATTCTTCCCACGGCGCCATTCAGTTCTCTGATATCGATGTCGTCGGCAGACACGTGTACCGTTTTATTTATTTCCCCACCAACATCCAACCTCCCTTCTTGCACTGTCGAGGGGTTCGTGGCACTACATCTATTACTTGCTGCAACTGCCCCTTAACAGCTCGTAGAACATGTGCAACATATGGTATTCTCCCCATATTTATTCAACACTCCTTACCGCTCTGCTTCCCACCACAGTTTCGAAAATGTTTCCTCGAACCTCCGCACCTCACCTCTCATTTCCCACATATTATACGTCAACTTCGGAGTCCATCGGTGACTGGCGAGTATAACATCCTCTTGCTTGATGAATATCACTCCACTTTCCAATTGCTGATCCTGCAGTTTTCTACTCCACCCTCGGTGAAAAGGGCGTAGCACCGGCAGGATTAGGATGCCTCTGAACCCCTTCTCTGGCCTGCAGGAACCTGGGAAAAGAAATTCATCATTACTCTCCCTCCCACTTTAGGAACTCCTTGTATGAATAGATAACAAAAAAAAATCCGTTGGAACGTGACTACACCCCCGGTGTAAAGCGACAGTATACACAGATTTCCGCCCTGCCACCCAAACAGGCTTTTGGGCAATGGAATCACAATGCACAGCAATTACATGCTGTCCTTCTTTCCTCTTCCTTTAGAACACCTTAATTAACGTTACAAACACAAAATAACCTTACACTACTTACGCTAAACAAAATTTCATGGTACTCCACGTCCTTTTTCCTTGCTTCCGAGATCTGAACCCGTACAGTATCTCGCGTGTAGAGGGTGCAGGATCCTTTTGGTTCTCGTTCTCCCTGTCTTCCCTCGTTCTTTTCTTAGTGGTCGGTGCTAACACTTGTAACAATGAGACTGGAGTTTCTTGAAATGGTCGTAGTGTCCAATATAAACTACAGTCGTTCGGGTTGGCAATAGTAGCTTGAAATTTACTGTTGACATCATCTTGATCGCTTGGTAGGGCCCCTGGTACTGTGCGATAAACTTCTTGGTATTACCCTTGGGGCACTCTGGTAACTTTTCCTCAACGTTTCCTTGTTTCTTTATGACGCTGCAGGGCTTTGCTGTTTGCCCTGCACGCGTTTCATGTTTCCCTTAATGTCTTTTCGAAATTTACAACTGGATTTCCGCTCCTCCAGACCGTTGGTCTGACTATCCCGTACGCTATCTCACATGGAGAAAGCCCAGTGCTGGTGTGCTGTTTGGAATTTTATGCTGCGACAAATAGCAGTAAACACCCAAATCATTATGATGGCTGTTGACATAATAACTTACACTTTACCGACAGAACGGTGTGAGTGTCCCGTTCTACCATTAATTTGTGGGTGCAGATTCAAATGGTTCAAATGGCTCTGAGCACTATGGGACTTAACATCTGAGGTCATCAGTCCCCTAGAACTTAGAACTACTTAAACCTAACTAACCTAAGGACATCACACACATCCATGCCCGAGGCAGGATTCGAACCTGCGACCGTAGCAGTCGCGCGGTTCCGGACTGTAGCGCCTAGAACCGCTCGGCCACCACGGCCGGCGGGTGCAGATTAGTTTGCCCATACCTAAATAGGCTTCTGAACTGCTTCTGATATGAAGTTGGTACCGTATTTAGTGATTAACGTTTCAGGGATATCAAACTTCAACAATCAGTTATTCACCATAGCTCGTGCCATTGTAGTCGCCTTTTGGTTCGGAATGCCGATCATTGTTACACATCGTGAGAAATGATCGTAATAGTCAGAACGTAACGGTTTCCCGTTGGTTTCTGGCTAAGAGGTCCTAAAATATCAATTCCTCTATGTCTATGCCTATATACATACTCCGCAAGCTCCCGTATGGTGCATGGCGGAGGGTACGTTACACTATTACTAGTGATTCCATTTCCTATTCCACTCGCAAATGAAGCGACAGAAAAATAACTTTCTATGTGATTCCGAATGAGCTCTAATTTATTTTATCTGTCTTCGCAGTCCTTAAGTGCAGTTGAATCCTATCTCTAAATTTTCTGACCAATTTTTCGCGAAAGTAACGTCATCTTCCTCCCAGGTATCCCTATTTCAATTCAGGAACCATATCCGTAATACTACGGTGCTGATCAAACCTACCGGTAACATATCTAGCAGCACGACTCTGAATTGCTTAGATGTCTTCCTTTAATCCGAACTGGTGGGTATTCCAGACACTCGAGCATTATTCAAGAATCGATCGCATTATTGTTCTATACACACTCTTCTTAACAGACGAGCTACACTTTCCTAAATGTCCCCCAGGAAACTGAAGTCGATGATTCACCATCCCTACTATTGTTCTTACGCGCTCGTTCTACTTCATATCGCTCTGCAACGTTACGTCTAGAAATTTAATCGATGTGACTGTGTCAAGCACCACACAAATAATGCTGTATTTGAATATCATGAGAAAATTTTTTCGTACAAACCTGCATTAACTTACATTTTTCTACACGTAGGGCAAGCTGCCATTCAATACACCAACTACGCTGTGCAACACAATTAAAAGATTAAGTTTACTATACGCCGTAATTGTCTGTCGTTGCAATTTAGAAGTTTTAAATGTGGTTCAAAGGCTTACAATCTTCCTCTGTTATATAATTGTCTCTCGTTGCAATTTAGAAGTTTGAAATTTGGTCAAAGGTTTACAGTCTTCCTCTGTTATAGTGCAAAAGCGTGGCGCCCTGTGATTTCACACTCCGCTTCTGACAGCAAGTTGTCAACACATGCGACAAAAAGTCCGGACGTCAGAAGTTCATGTGAGGTGTAAGGTGGGTTAATCATGTCACATTCGCACCAAAATTTCACCATAATTCTACCCAACTGCACACGACGCCTCTGCGATGCAGATCAGAACAGCGAGGCCCAGCGTTGAAATCACGCGGTTTTCTTATGGGTAGCCGAGGAAAACACAGCCACTCAGAAGAGATAGAGAAGATCCAACGGAGAGCAGCGCGCTTCGTTACAGGATCATTTAGTAATCGCGAAAGCGTTACGGAGATGATAGATAAACTCCACTGGAAGACTGCAGGAGAGACGCTCAGTAGCTCGGTACGGGCTTTTGTTGAAGTTTCGAGAACATACCTTCACCGAGGAGTCAAGCAGTATATTGCTCCCTCCTACGTATATCTCGCGAAGAGACCATGAGGATAAAATCAGAGATATTAGAGCCGACACAGTGGCATACCGACAATCCTTTCCACGAACAGTACGAGACTGGAATAGAAGGGAGAACCGATAGAGGTACTCAAGGTACCCTCCGCCACACACCGTCAGGTATGGATGTAGATGTAGATGTAGACAAATGGCCATAGAGGACAGCATAAGAGGAGTCAATGGAACCAGCTCTTTTCCTTTGGGCGTTTAATCCCACACATATCTCGCTCGACGTTTTGCAGTGTGATGAGGTTATTGACAACCTGTGACACTGATGACTCCCCACCCCAGGTGATTGAGCTTATCTCTAAGGACCTCGTGGGTCAGTGACACCACTGAACAGGATCGAAGCCCTTTGGTGTGCAGTGCAGCTGCAGTTTTTGCTCTGGTATGCAGAATGGAACCTCTAGCGACCGGTAAAAACCATTCGACGAAATTTGAACGTCATTCAAGGCATTGAAGGGTACTAACGTGCCTATGCTCCCCGATGTACAAAAGGTTTTGTGACATGTGTATCTAATGAATAAAAATCTCTCGGTCTACATGCCGCGTCAATTCAGGATAAAACTCCAAGCTCTCGACCACTACCTCCATGGTCGTCGTCAGGGCTAAAACTGACTGTCGTGAACTATTTTTTTTTTTTTTTCTTTATTGTGATTTCATTCCCCTGCCCCATACGGGCAGGGGAGGGCTGTCAGCAGCACAATCCGCCGCTCTTCAGCCGAGTGATATGACAATTAAAACAAGAATAAAATAATACATACATAAGGAGGTAAAAAGGGGGAACATAAAACAGAGTAAGGGGAGAAAATGGAGGTAAAAATACACTGATATGTAGACGTTCATTGGGGACAGTTAAAAAAGTCACCAGAAAGTTAAAAAACACAATTGGTGATTCTTAAAACACATGGAAGTCACTAGATGCACAGGCACAGGTTAAAAGTCGGCCACAGTATTAAAAACACTCCGAAACAACACACTTAAAACCCACTCGGAGCACACACGACGAAGAATAAAACTACCAGGTGGGACCTGCCGAGGGAAAGGGCAGAGAGGATGGAAAAGGAGGGGAGAGCATGGGGCAGCTGGGGAAGCGGCGGGAGGAAGGGAGGAGGGGAACCGTGGGTTCACGAAGAGGCAGGAGACACATGGGGCGGGAGAGGAAAAAGGGAAGACAGGGCAGGAGGGAGCGCAGAGACACTGAAAGAAGGCACAAGAGATGGAGGGGGAGGGGAAATCCGCTCAGAAGGAGGGAGGGGGAGGAGAGGGAGCCCTGAGGAGGAGGCAGGAAGAGGGGGTTAGAGTTGGTAGGAAGGGTAGATGTCAGGGCGAAGCTCATCATCCGGGAGCGGTAGACGGTGGAAGTTGTGTTGGGAAAGGAGATGGAGGGTGTGGAGATGGAGAGAGGGAGGGACACAACGGTAAAGGCGCGGCAACTGGTCGGGAGTGGAGAGGAAGGGAGACACCAGGGGGTGAGGGGGATCAAGGCGACGGACAACATAGAGAGTGCGGATGTGTTCAAGGAAAATGAGAAGGTGGGGGAAGGGGATGAGGTCATAGAGGATGCGCGTGGGGGACGGAAGGCGGATGCGGAAGGCGAGGCGGAGCGCATGGCGTTCGAGGATTTGGAGGGCGTTATAGAACCGGGGAGGGGCGGAAATCCAAGCGATGCTGGCATAACAAAGGATGGGGCGGATCATGGATTTGTAGGTGTGGAGGATGGTAGAAGGATGCAGACCCCATGTCCGGCCGGACAGGAGTTTCAGGAGGCGGAGGCGGTTGTGAGCTTTGTTTTGGATGGTAAGGAGATGGGGAGTCCAGGTGAGGTGGCGGTCGAGGGTGAGGCCAAGGTATTTGAGGGTAGGAGTGAGGTGGATAGGACGGCCATAAATGGTGAGGTAGAAATCATGGAGGCGGAAGGAACGGGTGGTGCGGCCTATGATGATCGCCTGGGTCTTGGAGGGATTAACACGGAGGAACCACTGGTTGCACCAAGCGGTGAATTGGTCAAGGTGGGTTTGGAGAGTACGTTGGGACCGTTGAAGGGTAGGATAAAGGGCTAGGAAGGCGGTGTCGTGAACTAGCGATGTTCCCGCTTTTATAAGCAAAGGACGGCTTCTGATTGGCTGGAATACGTCATAGCAATAGCGATATGGCGCGTAGTGAAGTGGTGCCCTCTACTTCCATAGATGTAGTTTCTATCCCGCGTTGCTTGCAGCGCCATCCCTTGTACCAGGAGGTAAAGTGCGGGAAGTTTTTCTCTGCGATTTTTGTTTATCCAGTGCATTCTTCCACGTGTTGCTAAGTGCATAGCCGTTGTCTCTGTTAAAGTTATTATCGCTAAGTCTAATTTCGACTGCTTCCCGGATCACAGAGTCCCAGTAATTCGATGCGTGGGCTATTACTCTGGTTTCTTCAAATAAAATCTTATGCTTGTTAAGGAGGCTATGTTCAGCCAGCGCTGATTTTTTCAAATACCTGTATTTCAGGTGGCGCTGGTGCTCGATGCAGCGGTCGGCAACGGTTCTTACAGACTGGTCCACGTAATTCTTGCCGCATTCGCAAGGAATAGTATAAATTCCCGGCACTCTTAAGCCGAGACTATCTTTGACTGGTCTCAACATTTCCTTAATTTTCCTGGAAAACTGGTTTTATTCCTTGCCTCTTCAGGACTCTGGCTATCTTGCTCGTTGTAGCACCGCAAAGAGGAAGCCGCGCTATGTGTTGGTCCTCTTCTTGTATATGGCCGGCATCGTGTCTTACTTTCTTCGACAATACTGATTTAATTTCACCGACAGAATAACCATTCCTCTTGAAAACAGTCGTCAAATGGTTAATCTCGGGACCGAGGTGGTCCTTGTCGGAAATAGTCCTGGCTCTGTGTACTAAAGTATTCAGCATAGCTCTCTTCTGAGACGGATGATGGAAGCTGTGGTTATGCAGATATAAGTCTGTATGGGTTGGCTTCCTGTACACAGAATGGCCCAGTCGTCCATCCGGCTTTCGCTCCACCAACACATCTAAAAAAAGGTAACTTCCCTTCCTTCTCTACCTCCAATGTAAATTTTATGTTTGGATGTAAACCATTTAAATGTTCGACGAACTGCTGCAGCGTGTCGCTGCCGTGTGGCCAGATTAAAAAAAAAGTATCGTCGACGTATCTGTAGAAGCATGATGGGCGGAGGTGAGCACTGCTCAACGCTCGTTCTTCAAAGTCCTCCATGAAAAAATTCGCTATTGCTGGTGACAGTGGCGAACCCATGGCTGTTCCATCCGTCATTTCATAATGATTTCCACTGTATAAAAAGTAAGTGGTCGTCAAGGTATGTCGGAACAACTTCAAAATTTCTGGGGAAAAATGAGCAGCCAACAGTTGTAATGTGTCATCCACAGGTACTTTGGTGAACAGAGAAAGCACGTCGAGGCTGACCATGATATCACTTGGGCCTATCTTCATTTGTTTTATGATATCAACAAACATTTTTGAATTCGTAATATGATGTGGGCAGTGACAAACTATAGGCGCCACCAATTTAGTTAAGTGTTTTGCAAGCCTGTCCGTAGGAGAGCCAATAGCGCTAACAATCGGTCTCAACGGGACGTTCTCCTTATGAACCTTTGGCAAGCCGTACAATCTTGGTTGCCTAGGTGCTCTCGGCCGTAAGTTCTTCACCAGTTCGTCGGAGAGGCCAGAGTTTTTTAGTAGCTCCCTTGTCTTCCTGCTGAGCGCCGATGTGGGATCCCGTCTGAGAATTCGGTATGTGCTGTCCTCCAGTAATAACCCAACTTTCTTGTGGTAATCTGTAGCATTGAGGATTACCGTGGCGTTCCCCTTGTCGGCACGTAAAACAACTAGATCTTCATCCTTCTGCAAGAATTTCAGTCCTTGTCTCTCCTCTCTGCTGATGTTTGACTTAGGCGGCTTGGATGTCGCTAAAATCTGGCTAGAAGCAAGCCTTACGTCATCCGCTGCTTCTTGAGGAAGATGACGAACTGCTTGTTCCACTCCACTAATAATCTCAACCACCGGTAACTTACGTGGAGCTGGGGCAAAGTTCAATCCTTTACTGAGAGCCGAGATGGTAGCTTCATCAAGTTCCTTGTCAGAGAAGTTGATAACAGTGTGGTGAATGCCGTTGGACCCAGTACTTCCTTGATCACGGTTAATCCGCTCAAATTTATCGGCCTGTTTCGCCGTAGTCCTGCTTAAATTGGCTCGTTGGTGTGCCGACAAAGTCATATCCACCCATTCCCAGTCCAATAGTGAGAGGACTCCGGCCAGAAATAAATGGCAACTAAATAACAGGCGAGCGTTAATGTCTAGTTAATACCTGGTATGACGTATCCTCTCTTTCACAATAGCATGGCTGGTCTTTCGTAAAATTCTGTTTACTGCAGTTGTTCTGATGTGGTGTTTGACGACTGCAAACTTTGGTACTACATCCTTGTCACGACAGCGTTGTAAAAAGGCCAGATTGCTCAGCAACTGAGACTGTTTCAGGCGCAGTTTCTCCAGGTGACGAACGCTGCGCGCTATATCCTCCCCGTAGAGGAAACTAATATGGCTACGAAGTCTTTCGCGACGTATTTCTTGAATAAAAATCTCTCGGTGTACATGCCGCGTCAAGTCAGGATAAAACTCCAAGCTTTCGACCACTACCTCCATGGTCGTCGTCAGGGCTAAAACTGACTGTCGTGAACTAGCGATGTTCCCACTTTTATAAGCAAAGGACGGCTTCTGATTGGCTGGAATACGTCATAGCAACAGCGATATGGCGCGTAGTGGAGTGGTGCCCTCTACTTCCATAGATGTAGCCTTGACGACGACCATGGAGGTAGCGGTAGAAAGCTTGGAGTTTTATCCTGAATTGACGCGGCATGTACACCGAGAGATTTTTATTCAAGAAATACGTCGCGAAAGACTTCGTAGCCATATGTGTATCTAATGTTCTGCAATTAATGGTAGCCGGCCGGGGTGGCCAAGCGGTTAAAGGCGCTACAGTCTGGAACCGCGCGACCGCTACGGTCGCAGATTCGAATCCTGCCTCGGGCATGGATGTGTGTGATGTCCTTAGGTTAGTTAGGTTTAAGTAGTTCTAAGTTCTAGGGGACTGATGACCTTAGAAGTTAAGTCCCATAGTGCTCAGAGACATTTGAACCAATTAATGGTAACAAGGCTTCAGTTCCGAAGAACAATGTTCAACGATAGGATACAGGTATTTATATCCTGATCGTTACTGCTTGGAGTTTTGTTATGTATTACAACGACAGAAATATAAAAATGATAATAAGTTAATGATTTACAGTAGACAGCAGTAATTTGGAATAATTAAATGGTTGAATAAATTTAGATTGCTGAATAGTAACTGTTACTAGTCCGAAAACGAGCAAAATTTAAAGTTTGTTAATGACTCACGTGACTGAAATCACGTAATTTCTGGGAGTTAATAATTATGCAGCAACTGAACAAAATGCGCTTGCGCGAGCTTAGATATTAAAGATATGTGTAACATGAACAAAATGGTGTTAATTTGGCATACCGCGATATTATTTCTAGTTACGATCACCAATAATAGATAGTGGACAGCAACACTAAATGGAAACTGTGCTAGACTGCGTAACTCGCATGAAAAAAACTAGAAAACTTATCAAATTAATGTCTTAAATGATTTCATTTATAGCAACAACCATTTTTCGTTGCCAGGCTGACGAGGATATAAGCTCACGGAATTATTTGTAAAATACAATACAAAATTATAAAATTAATTTGGCTCCAAAGGCGTCAACATACTTTTGTCATGAAATAATTGCTTTTAAATACTTTTTGGTTTGACTGATTGTCTGCATTAGTAGTGCAACACTATACGCCGAACTATAATTACTCTTTCCCCTGATTGCAATAATTATTTGTATTAAAGTTAAAAGCAAAATAATTGGATTTATCTTCTTTTAATTATTTCTTTCAGATGTGACTTTCTCGAAAGTGTTGGAATAATGGGAGTCTGCAGATGGTTAATGGTTCAAATGGCTCTGAGCACTATGGGACTTAACTTCTGAGGTCATCAGTCCCCTAGAACTTAGAACTACTTAAACCTAACTAACCTAATGACATCACACACATCCATGCCCGAGGCAAGATTCGAACCTGCGACCATAGCGGTAGCGCGGTTCCAGATTGTAGCGCCTAGAACCCCTCGGCCACCCCGGCCGGCAGAGGGTTAATGACTTGGGTCAATGAGCTTCACTTACCAAATTAATGATTTGACTAAACAACAGTATAATGTTAAAAAATAACTACTACACTTGAAAAACTTGTACACAGCTACAAAATTACTGGGGTGGCCTTATTTTGCGACGTAATGCTTTCTGTGGTATCCACAGTTGGCAACAGGCTCTTCTTAGTCAGCGATCAGCTGAATAACTTTGGACCACACATTAATCTTCCTCAGTTAGCAAATGTTCTTATAATCATGTACTGTGCCCACACATGCTCGCTTGCTCGTTCCGTTACTATGACTGCACGTGCTCGCACCAACGATGTTATTGATACATTTAAAGTTATTCTTTGGTCTAAATACAGTATGAATTTCCCTGACACAACCAGTATGTTTATCACAAAGCTTTGACATCATTATTTCTTATTGGTTCTTCTAGCATCATATTTTAGTTTCATAAACACTAATTACTGAGAAAAGTCTTAAGTGCATATAATTAAATAAACTGTTTTAAAATCAGGGAATCTAGTAACTGTAAAATATGTGAGGCACTGTGTTGTAGCGTTACACGTGCCCCACATTTCATTGGTTTGTACTGACAATTAAGGATTCACTGGTATGTCCAAGCATGTAACACAGTTGCTAGCATGAGCCACGTTTAGTTCGTAATGATCAGGAAATGAAATATACTTATCATTGTACAGCACTTTCCAGAAAAATGTGTTAACTATTAACATGAGATATATTTGTATCCTGTATAGTGCAAAACATGAAATAATTAATTTACATAGACACATACAGATAGCAAAATTTGTCAGTCATCATTAATGTAACACATAAAGTGTAGCTGAGACAGAAATTACTTACTAGTGTAGCATTCTGTTAAGTATTGAGTATCTTCTTATGTAAATACATAGATAAAAATCATTGTCCTTTTAACTAGCTTTCTAAGGCTTTATTAGTAAAGTTAAGCATCAGAAATTATTATTATTATTTGTCATTACAGTATCACAGAGTTAATTGAATAATAATGAAATTATTAGTGTTCATTTAAAATGGTACAAGCAATATTTCATTTCTCATATCAATTGGTCAGTCTTTAGATCACATTTCCTTTTACCAAATATTACCTTATATAGAATTTACTTTTCAACTAAACTCTTTTTTCCTCTAAGAAAAGGTGATTATTTTGGCACCGCCTGGTGCACTCTTCCCACAGCTTCAATTTTTGTGGTTGCACGTTATTCATGTTCTTTTTCACAACTTATCCATACTCAGGAATGTCCTCTTTCTGTTCTCTTTACCAGGTAAAAAACATCTTTTGTGCTTTAACAACCGTCCATTAATTTAATTTTATCGGCAACTTAAACAAAAATCTTAGTACCTTTTCCTTTACTTTTAAACACACTGTAATTAAATTACTGCTTCTATCAATGTCTGTTTATGTTCCACTATACATTTAAGTTCCTCTGTTGCAAGAGATAAGGAAACAGAAAATATTTTGACTTTAAACTTAACGCTATTAATATTATAACGAGAATTTAAATACTTCCACTTTTTCATGGTCCACTTAATACACACATATCTTTAAATAAAATTAGTACTATATGTTTATAAACGGTAGTCCAAATCTTGCAGTCATTTACTGTTATTTCTTTACAATACAAACAATAATCACTTCTACTCTGGTAATACTTCAGTGTATTGATGTTACACACAGTTAATCTTTTACGTGGTTGAGGATAATCAGAAAGACAGCCTTAGGGTGAGGAACACATCCAGTCTAATAAAATCCTTATAACCAAATTTGAGTTCCAAAATTTAGTAATTTTGTGCACATACTTATCCTGCGCTCTGTCCTTATGGCGGCATTATGAGCGGATATACAGTATGTTTGTCTGGGGGGGTTTTTAGCCTCTTTTCCTTTAGATTTTTCGCACTCCTCAACCAATGCTGAATGTACCTTCCAGACACGCTATCGCCTCTATCTTTATATAGTGGAACCTGCTACTTATTCGTTTCCCCAGTAATTTCTTCACTCAATCGAGGTATTATTAAAAATTATGTTCGAATGTAATATTGTTGATCGAGAACCGCATGCTAACTTGATCCTTTCAGGTTTACTACAAACACAGGTAGCACTTATCAACTTCACATCCACAACATTCATCTCAACTGGATCTGATTTGTTTTAATGTTTTCGTAAATCGACTGAGATAGAACACTGTTTTGACCATTACTCTGCTGAAACACGAGTTTTTGTTCCATACACTTCTATAGGAATCATGAATTGCACACCTAGCTCTGATTCATTATTCTTATCACCACATAACTAGTTTGATTCCACTTCCAGATCATTCCATAAAATGGTATTCTGTTCAGATATTTTATTTGTAGCCGTAGGGCGGTGGGTAAAAAATTATTATGATTGTTCTTTAATTTTGAACGTTAAAATGTTCGGTAGTCTTGTGCAATCCTTGGATACCACAGCCTTTTACAAGTGCCTCAAAACTATTAGCGCGAACAGCCAGAAAACGATGGAGAACATGTTGTTCGATAATCTTCAGTCCACTGGTCCACAATTCCGTTCGGCGAAACCAAAAATAATGTTATAACTCTCTTAGAATTACGCATCTGTTCTAACTCTCTGAGAATTATGCTGAGGGGAATAATTCAAAAAATAAAGCAGGTACCTTCATATAAACTTCTACCAACTGTTTTTATGATGAACTGCATTTAATTCGAAAAATAAAACTTTCTAGCTTTAATGTTACAGTCCTCTTAGAATACTACAAAAAGCTGGTTTTTGAAGTAAGTAATTAGCGTATCATATTGAGCTTCACAATATTTAGGCTTTTCAGAGTCTTACATAATCTTAAAAAGCCTTTAATCAGTATTTATACATTTAATTATACATAAGTATATTGTGCAATCTCTTTGTTAGCAGCTCATGGCGTGCTATGCTCTGTTAGACCTTGGTCAAGTGACGAAAAAATCAATACTTTTCTCGCCACACTAGCGCCTGCTTGCTTCCACACATTGGCTTCTCCTCTTCGTTTATTTCTCCTTTTTGATATCACATATGTTCCAGTTTGGTATTTAATGCAGTAACAGTTTCATTTTCCTCTCTACTTACATCTGAACGTAAGTTGTCTAGTTTGACTGTCTCCACTGCAATTTTCCAGTTCATTTATCAACTTTATGCAGTTATCAAAAATTACAAATTCTTGTCCGTGTCATAGTTTCCATCTGTTTGCGCAATTCCATCGACTTCGTTACACTCGGGAATGGCATTAATTTCACTTCATGTGTCCGATCCTCCTTCTTACTTTCACTTAGCTCATGTGCACTGCACAGCGGATTGCTCGTCCCTTTCGTTTCACACACTTCATAACTATTACTTCTCTTTATATTCTGACTTGTTTTCCCACCAAAACTTACTTTCCTTTCTATTTCCCATTGTTCGAATCCGTCATACATTTGACTGAGTTGCATTATCCATTCCCTATCGTTTACTACTGTTTCGACTTCATTGACTGACACTGTCTGCTTTCTCATGACTAGATACTGTTCTATTATTGGTACTGCTGCTCTATTATTGTGCACCTGACTCGTTGTTGCTTCAAAATTGCCTACATTCTCTTTCGATGTCACTTTCAGTTCATCATGTATATAAAGTGTGTTGTGTTTTCATTGATTTTCATTCTCACTATTTTCAACGTGAATCTCTTTGCGGTTAAATGCCGTATTCTTCTCAAGTTTATAACCACATTGTTTTTCTGCATCTTTATCGTTATTAATTGTTTCTTATCTGATTCGCTCCATTTACTTTCCACAGAAATGCATGTATTACGAATTGTATCGCAGAGAAAAAGTTTACCCCAACTTATTACATCACCCAGTTTCCTGTGGAATGATTCATTCCACTCATCTACTATATCGTTCCTCACATTATTCATTGTTAATAAAAGCTCGACATTATCATCTGCAGCTTCCTCCCAACTATCAGCAGTAACTGGATGTGCCCCACTCTCAAGTGGCTCATCCCCATCCAAGTCAAAAGGTTCATTAACATCCTCTTGTGGAACCTGCACGTCCACTGTATCTGGACATTCTTCATTCGAAAGAGTTTCTGTTTGTTTGATGCCTGAATGAAGGCACAAATTCGGCTGCATTCACATTCAGTGTGGAAATTTCAACCCCAAAATTACTACCACTAGTTTCTTGATGGATAATACACAAGTCCAACTTATCGTCATTAATTTCTTTGATGTGAATGTTTACTTTACTATGCTGTTTATTGTCAGTTGACTTGGCAACATAATCTGCTACTTCATTACCTAATTCACAGCTCTGCGTTTTATTCTGACGGTCTTTATTTATTGCCGTTGCAGTTTCGGATTATTTATTGTTAACTGCTACCTCGAAACTTTGGAAAATAAAAGTGTACTCGGTTCGCATTTCGATAAGGAAAAACATGTTGCATAGCCCATCGAGAGGACAGTCATTAAACCTACTGCACGAATGGAGATTTACGTACATACAAAACGAAAACCAGAGCTACTGCCGAACAGTTCTAGGCGCTTCAGTCTGGAACCGCGCGACCGCTACGGTCGCAGGTTCGAATCCTGCCTCGGGCATGGATGTGTGTGATGTCCGTAGGTTAGTTAGGTTTAAGTAGTTCAATGTTCCAGGGAACTGATGACCTCAGATGTTAAGTCCCATAGTGCTCAGAGCCATTTAAACCATTTGAACCATTTTGAACCAGAGTTACAGTTCAACGCGCTGTGAGTTTAATATCCGTTTCGATGTATTAAGGATCTTACTAGTGTGAACAGCGTCGAGAGCAGCAGCTCGACATGAGACACCACACACTGGAAGCAGGTGACGTCGAGAATGGGCTTCTTCCTGCAAGCACGGCTATAGGAAAACATCATACAGAGAAGCGGTGAGACGGTGTCGGCTGGGCTGTCCTCTGAATGCGCTATCGATCACAGAAACTTTTAGTTAAGTAAACTAGTGGATGAAAAGTATATGGACACCTATTAGTGGACATGAATATGAGATGTGTCCACCCTTCCGCCTTTATGATGGCTTGAACTCTCCTGACGATATTTTCAATGATATGTCTGAATGTCTGTGGAAGAATAGGTGCTACATCTTTCTTAAGAGCTGAACCCACAGGAGGTAGAGATGTTAGACGCTCGGGTCTGGAGCGAAGTCGGCAATCTAACCCATCCAAAACGTGTTCCATTGGATTCATATCGAGACCCTGGGCAGGACAGTCTACTTCAGGAATGTTATTGCCCGCAAACCACTACCTTACAGTTGATGATTTATGTCAGAGTGCATTGTCATGATGATACAAATAACCAATCAATCCCAAGTGTTCCTTTGCTGTATGCAGCACACAAAGCTGTCAAATGTGTTCATATCTTCTGTCTTTAGCGTTTTCTGGACAGCAATTAGAAGATCACACACTGGCCATGAAGAACACCAGCTCCTCCGTGCTTTACTGTTGGCACTACACATGATGGTAGGCTATGTTCACCAGCTATTCGCAAAACCCAAATCCTTCTACGGATTGCCGCAGGATATAGCATGGTTCATCCCTCCGAATCATTTGTTGTATGTTGTATGGTAACCGGGGACCTAGAAACGACGAAGAAGCTCCGTCCCCGCCGCAGCCGCAATGGTCCACAACCCCACGACGACTACCGCAGTCCACATCACCCCTCCGCCGCCCCACACCGAACCCAGGGTTACTGTGCGGTTCGGCTCCCGGTGGACTCCCCACAGGGAACGTCTCACACCAGACTAGTGTAACCCCTATGTTTTCGTGGTAGAGTAATGGTGGTGTACGCGTACGTGGAGAACTGGTTTGCGCAGCAATCACCGACAGAGTGCAACTGAGGCGGAATAAGGGGACCCAGGCCGCATTCGCCGAGGCAGATGGAAAACCGCCTAAATGCCATCCACAGACTGGCCGGCTCACCGGACCTCGACACAAATCCGCCGGGCGAATTCGTGCCGGGAACCAGGCGCTCCATCCCGCCCGGGAAGTCCGAATTATTTACTTCCATTCATTCACTGTCCATTGGCGTCGATCTTTACACCACATCGAGTGTCATATGGCACTGAGTACGGGAATATGTGGCCCTTGACGAGCTGCTCGACTATTGTACCCCATTCTTATCAACTCCCTATGCAAAGTCACTGCACTAGCTGGACTGCTGGTACCACTTTAAAACTCACGAGTGATTCCCGCCGCTGATTTCATGCAATTTTTTACAAGCAGTCTCCACAATGCTCGAAGGTAACTGTCCATCAGTACGTGAGATCTGCCCAGCCTTAGTTTAGCTGTGGTGGTTCGTTCACGTTTCTACTTCACAAATGTCCTTTATGGATTTGTTGCTTAGGTGACACCCAATAACAAGTCCACATTCGAAGTCTTCGAGCTATCCTGACTGACCATTCTGCTGTTACTGCCTCGGTACTGGCAACACAACACTCACCGTCTCAATGTATACTGGCCGATCCACCTCTCATGACATCTAGTGGTCAGTTCCGTATTACGTAGTGGTGTCTAGATACCTTTGATCTGATAGGGTGGTTTCTGTTTCATTTAATCACTTTTCACGCAACGTCCGCCCGAAGCAGTTGCAGCAACAGGGAAGTAACCGATTTTGTGACTTGTACGAGTTCCTAAGCAGGAGCGAATTTTATAATATCATCTGTGTGCTTTAATAGTTCAGTTTCTTGAGTTTCTGCGTGTTAATTTAACATCTAACAGCCACAGTTCTCGCGTTTTCGTTTTCGTCGGAAAGTAAACCGATTTTGTGACATATTACAAGTTCCTAATCAGGGGCGAGTTATTCAGTTTCACGTGAGTGCTTCAATAGTTACGTTTTTGAACCTATGCATATCAATCTAATTTATTAGACCCAGTTCCTGCGTTTTCGTCAGCATCTAAATTACAGTTCCGCAGCACATGCCGACAGTCCGTTTACTTGGGTAGTTTAGTTTTCCACAGCCTTTAGTATGTATAGGGAGTGTGATTGCTGTGTGCGATGCAAGCCGAGATGGTGACACTTCACTCTCAACTCCAGGCTGTGATGACTTCGGTTACACAGCTTGAGACTGCAGTGGTTGGGCACCACTGTTGTGGGCCGGCCGTGTCGGATCCAACGGTCGTCCAGCACGTCCTCTGATCGGTCCTCAATGGTGGTCAGCCCAGTCGCTGTTCGCACTGAGGTTGACCCCTCACCTGTGGTAGAGTGGGAGGTCGCCCCAGGGCATAGCAGGTGGCGAAAGACTTCCCACAGGGCTGCACGTAAGGCCTCCTCAGTTAATCTGACAAACAGAGTTAAGGTGCTGTCTGTAGCTGACACTGTCGCTGAGCCAGATGCCATCACCTGTCCTGTTTCAGAGGAAACCTCTCAGACTGCAAGATCCGGGCAATCAGAGAAGGTGTGATTATTGATACTTGGGAGCTCCAACGTTAGGCGCGTTATGGGGCCCCTTATTGACATGGCTGCCAAGAAGGGGAAGAAAGCCAATGTGCACTTCGTGTACATACTGGGTGGAGTCACTCCAGATGTGGAATGGATCCTTACAGATGCCATGAAGAGCACAGGTTGCAGCCAACTGCAGGTGATGGCTCACGTTGGTACCAATGGCGTGTGTCAATTTGGATCAGAAGAGATTCTCTCTGGTTTTGAGCGGCTAACAGAAGCGGTAAAGGCTTCAGTCTTGCTTGAAAGATGAAAGCAGAGCTGACCATTTGCAGTATAGCCGTCAGGACCGATTGCGGACCTGTGGTACAGAGCCGAGTGGAGGGTCTCAATCAGAGGCTCAGACAGTTCTGCAACCGTGTAGGCTGCAGATTCCTCGACTTGCGCCAAAGGATGGCTGGATTTCGTTTTCCGCTGAATATGTCAGGTGTCCACTATACGCAGGAGACGGCTACACGGGTAGGGGGCTGTGTGGCGTGGACTGGGAGATTTTTTAGGTTAGAGAGTCTCGGGAAAACACAAGAAGGGCTTCTGTCACAAAGGGTGCAGGCCGAACACAGGAAGAACATAGATACAGGAACCATCGGTGTCACAGTTGTAAATTGTCATAGCTGTGTTGAGAAACTACCAGAGCTCCAAGCGCTAATAGAAAGCACTGATGCTCAAATCGTTACAGGCGTTGAAAGCTGGCTAAAGCAGGAGATAAGTTCAATCGAAATTTTGCGAAGAACCTAACGGTGTTCCGAAAGGATAGGCTAAACACTGTTGGCCGTGGCGTCTTTGTTACCGTTAGAAGTAATTTATCTTGTCGCGAAATTGAAGTAGATAGTTCCTGTGAGTTAGTATGGGCAGAGGACGTTGTTGGCAACAGGAATAAAATAATAATTGGATTCTTTTACCGACCTCCCAACTCAGGTGACAAAATTGCTGAAAGGTTCAAAGAAATCTTGAGTTTGATTTCAAACACGTTATAGTTTGTGGTGGCTTTAAATTAACCTTGATATATTGGCGAAAATACATGTTTATTTCCGGAAGTACGCGTAAAACATCATCTGAAATTGTGCTAAAAGCATTCTCTCAAAATTATTTCGAGCAGTTAGTTCATGAGCGCACGTGAATAGTAAACGGTTGTGAAAACACATTTGACCTCTTAGCAATAAATAATCCTGAGTTAATAACGAACATCGAATCGGATACAGGGATTAGTGAACACAGGGTTGTTGTAGTGAGACTGAATATTGTTACCCCCAAATCCTTCACAAATAAACGAAAAATATACCTATTTAAAAAAGCTTGACACCTTCCTGAGAGACAATCTCCACTCCTTCCAAATTAACAATATAAGTGTAGACCAGACGTGGTTTGAATTCAAAGAAATAGTATTGGCAGCAATCAAGAGATTTATACTAAATAAATTAACAAACTACGGAGCTGATCCTCCTTGGTACACAAAACGGGTCAGAACACTGTTGCAGAAAAAACGAAAAAAAAAAAAACATGCCGAATTTAAACAGACACAAAATCTCCAAGATTGACAATCTTTTACAGAAGCCCGAAATTTGGAGTGGACTTCAATGCGAAATGCTTATAATAGCTCCACAGAGAAACTTTGTCTCGAAACCTGGCAGAAAATCGAAAGAGATTCTGGTCTTAGGTGAAGTATGCTGGCGGCAAGACACAATCAATGCCTTCACTGCACGATAGCAATTGAGATACTATTGAAGACAGTGCTGCCAAAGCAGAGTTACTAAACACAGCCTTCCGAAATGCCTTCACAAAAGAAAACGAAGTAAATACTCCTGAATTCGAATCAAGAGCAGCTTCCATCATGAGTAACGTAGAAGTTGATATCCTCGGGGTAGTGAAGTAACTTAAATCACTTAACAAAAGCAAGTCTTCTGGTCCAGACTGTATACGAATTAGGTTTCTTTCAGAGTTTGCTCATGCAGTAGCTCCATACTTAACAATCAGATACAACAGCTAGCTTGACGAAAGATCCGTACCCAAAGACTGGAAAGTTGCACATGTCACACCAATATTCAAGAAAGGTAGTAGGAGTAATCCACTAAACTACAGACCCATATCATTAACGTCGATATGCAGCAGGATTTTTGAACATATATTGTGTTCGAACATTATGAATTACTTAGAGGAAAACGGTTTACTGACACACAAAAAATGGTTCAAATGGCTCTGAGCACTATGGGACTCAACATCTTAGGTCATAAGTCCCCTAGAACTTAGAACTACTTAAACCTAACTAACCTAAGGACATCACACACACCCATGCCCGAGGCAGGATTCGAACCTGCGACCGTAGCAGTCCCGCGGTTCCGGACTGCAGCGCCAGAACCGCTAGACCACCGCGGCCGGCTCTGACACACATTCAATACAGATTTAGAAAACATCGTTCTTGTGAAACACAACTAGCTCTTTATTCGCATGAAGTGTTGAGTGCTATTGACAAGGGATTTCAAATTGATTCCGTATTTATAGATTTCCAAAAGGCTTTTGACACTGTACTACACAAGCAGCTATTAGTGAAATTGGCTGCTTATGGAATATCGTCTCAGTCATGTGACTGAATTCGTGATTTCCTGTCAGAGAGGTCACAGTTCGTAATAATTGACGGGAAGTCATCGACTAAAACAGAAGTGATTTCTGGCATTCCCCTAGGTAGTGTTATAGGCCCTTTGCTGCTCCGTATCTATATAAACGATTTGGGAGACAATCTGAGCAATGTCTTAAGATGTGTGCAGATGACGCTGTCGTTTGTTGACTAGTAAAGTCATAAGAAGATCAAAACAAATGGCAGAACGATTTAGAAATATCTGTATGGCGTGGAAATTGGCAACTGACCCTAAATAACGAAAAGTGTGAGGACATCCACATGAGTGCTAAAAGGAATACGTTAACTTCAGTTACAAGATAAACCCAAAGGCCGTAAATTCAACTAAATAATTAGGAATTACAATTACGAACAACTTAAATTGGAAGGAACACATAGAAAATGCTGTGGGGAAGGCTAAAAAAAGACTGCGTTTTACTGGCAGAGCACTTAGAAAATTAACAGGGCTACTAAAGAGACTGCCTACACTACATCCGTCCATCCTCTTACAGCTGCGCGTTGTGGGATCCTTACCAGATAGGATTGACGGACTACATCGAGAAAATTCAAAGAAAGCCAGCACGATTTGTATTATCGCGAAATAGGGGAGAGAGTGTCACTGAAATGACACAGGATTTGGGATGGACATCATTAAAACAAAGGCGTTTTCCGTTGCGGATGAATCTTCTCATGAGATTCCTGTCACCAACTTTCTCCTCCGAATGGGAAAATATTTTGTTGGCTGTGTGTCAGTTGACTGTTTTCTTCGACGTAATTCATAATGTTCGGACACATTATATGTTCTACAATCCTGCTGCATATCGACGTTAACGATACGGATCTGTAGTTTAGTGGATTACTCCTACTACCTTTCTTGAATATTGGTGTGACATGTGCAACTTTCCAGTCTTGGGGAACGGATCTTTCGTCAAGCTAGCTGTTGTATCTGGTTGTTAAGTATGGAGCTACTGCATGAGCAAACTCTGAAAGAAACCTAATTCGTATACAGTCTGGACCAGAAGACTTGCTTTTGTAAGTGATTTAAGTTACTTCACTACCCCGAGGATATCAACTTCTACGTTACTCATGATGGAAGCTGCTCTTGATTCGAATTCAGGAATATTTTCGTTTTCTTTTGTGAAGGCATTTCTGAAGGGTGTGTAATCAATGACCATTTGTAATGATCATTTACGGCAACGGTTCGTCGTAGTACAGATCCTGCTGCGTGCGGATAGAACAGGTATTCAGAACTTTATGTCAGTTAAAGAATTGAACTCTGATGTGAAACCATTATACAGCATTGAAGTCCGAAATATTATAATCGGTAGCGACAGTATAAAAAGAAGTGTCATCTATGTGGTCACTACTTGTTTCCAAACTTAGCTATTTGACACGACCAATTCTAAGAAGTTACTAATAAATAGCGTGCGTGTTGTAGTATCTGCTGGACCTCTACCTGAATTAGACTTCCTACAATGCGCCGTAACTAGCACCCTCTACCGGCTATTACTGTTCTTCATATACCAGGTGATCAAAAAGTTAGTATAAATTTGAAAACTGAATAAATCACGGAATAATGTATATAGAGAGGTACAAATTGACACACATGCTTGGAATGACATGGGGTTTTATTAGATCCAAAAAAATACAAACGTTCAAAAAATGTCCGACAGACGGCGCTTCACATGATCAGAATAGCAATAATTAGCATAACAAAATAAGACAAAGTAAAGTTGATGTTCTTTACAGGAAATGCTTAATATGTCCACCATCATTCGTCAACAATAGCTGTAGTCGAGGAATAAAGTTGTGAACAGCAATGTAAAGCATGTCCGGAGTTATGGTGAGGCATCGGATGTTGTCTTTCAGCATCCCTAGAGATGTCGGTCGATCACGATACACTTGCGACTTCAGGTAACCCCAAAACCAATAATCGCACGGACTGAGGTCTGGGGACCTGGGAGGCCAAGCATGACGAAAGTGGCGACTGAGCACACGATCATCACCAAACGACGCGCGCAAGAGATCTTTCACGCGTCTAGCAATATGGGGTGGAGCGCCATCCTGCATAACTATCGTACGTTCCAGCAGGTGTTTATCAGCCAGGCTGGTGATGATGCGATTCTGTAACATATCGCCGTACCTCTTCCCCGTCACGATTGCACTGTTGCTGTCCAGCGCCATCTGTCGGACATTTTGTGAACTTTTTTTTTTGTTCTAATAAAACCCCATGTCATTCCAAGCATGTGTGTCAATTTTTACCTCTCTATCTACATTATTCCGTGGTTTATTAAGTTTTCAAATTTATACTGACTTTTTGATCACCCTGTATGTATAGGGCGGCCTCAGACCAGCGCTGGCACAAACTGCACACTTGAAGTGCGGGCACGCAACAGAGAAAATGAAAGAAAGCAAGGAAAACCAAAATGACAGCCTTGCATGAAGTAAGATAAAGAATAACACGAAGATGGGAGGAGCAACCAAAAGGTTTACCCTGCACCACACCCTGCAAAAGTATCGTAGTAAAGATCTCTTGGCTGCTGTCATCGCTAACATTTGTTCATGTACCTGCGAGTAAAACGCATTTGACGGTGAGACTTGTATCAGAAGTTTCCTAAGGGGATGTTGGTAGCTAGTAGCCATGTTATCCCTTTTATGTGCTGTCAGATTTTTTATCGGTAGACCATCCTTCAGCCATATTGTACCTACAAAGGTCAGACAAAAAAGCAGAAACACGGCGACAAATGCATGCCTGAACACACGCGCTGAGGAGACAAAAATCGTGGGATGCCTTCTAATACCGTGTCGAACCTCCTTTTGCCCGGTGTCGTGCAGTAACTCGAAGCTGCATGGACTTAACAAGTCGTCAGAAGTCCCCTGAAGAAATATTGAGCCATGTTGCCTCTATAGCCGTCCATAACTGCGGAGTGTTGCCGATACAGGACTTTGTGCCCGAAATGACCTCTCGATTATGTCCCCGGTGGGATTCATGTCGGGCTATCTGGGTGGCCAGAGTGTTCTTCAAGCCAACCGCAAACAATTGTGGCTTAGCAACATGGCACATTGTCATCAAGTCCATGAATGGTTGCACGTGGTCTCCGAGTAGCCGAGCATGAACATATCTGGTCAACTATCGGTTCAGTTGGACCAGAGGAGCAGGCTATTCCATGTAAACACAAACTACACTCTTATGGAGCCACCACCAGATTGTACAGTGCCTTGTTGACAATGTGGCTACATACCTTCGTAGGGGTCTAAGCCACACTCGAACCCTACCATCAGCTCTTACCAACTCAAATCGGGATGCGTCTGACCGGGCCACGGGTTTCCAGTCGTCTCGGGTCCAACCGATATTCGTCTGCTGCGATAGCCCATTAACGCCAAATTTCGTCGCACTCTCCTAACGGATACTTTATTCGTACTTCTCACAATTATTTCTGCGGTTATTGGCGCAGTGTTGCTTGTCTTTTAGCAGTGACAGCTCTACGCAAATCTCCCTGCTCTCGGTCGATAAGTGAAGGCCACCGCCCACTGCGTTGTCCGTGGTGAGAGGTAATGCCGGAAATTGGTATTCTCGGCATACTCTTGACACTGTGAAACTCGGACTTTTGAATTCCCTAACGATTTCCGAAACAGAATGTCCCATGCGTCTAGCTCCAACCAGCATTCCGCGCTCAAAGTCTGTTAATTACCGTAGTGACGCCATAATCACGTCGGAAACGTTTTCACATGAATCGCTTGAGTACAAATGATAGCTCCACCAATCCACCGCTCTTTTATACCTTGTGTAAGCGATACTACCGCTATCTGTATATGTGCATATCGCTGTTCTATGACTTTGTCCTCTCAGTGCATCTGAACTGGACTGAGCACGTAACTGCAATGTGCAACAAGGCATCGGCATCTCTTCACGCTCTTCAGAAATATAAAAGGCTCTCCACTGTTGACTTGAAGAACAAACTTGTACAAACACTTATACTTCCAGTTATTGATTACAGCGATGTTATTCTGCAAGGACTTTCTCAGGAAAGCTCATGGTGCCTGGAACTGATTATGAACGCATGTGTTTAATATATCTGTACCTAGAAACTCTTTGATCATCTTTCACTATGATATGCACAACTATCCTGGCTACGTGCAGACTTGCACACAGATTTCCATACAGTCTGTCTCCTCTATTGTCTTATCAACGTACACTGTCCCTCTTATCTCTTCTCGACCTTAACGCTCTTGTCCGAACAACATGCCACAAACACACGTACTCATCAGAGCAAAATCCTTTCTGTCCCACGTCATCGCTCAGTCCTTTTCAGTAGCAAGAACTCGATTCTAGAATAACCTCCCTCATTATATTAGAGGACTGAACAGCCATCTCCAGTTTCAAAAGCAACAGTTATTACTACCACTGCCCCTGTACACACTCATTACCCCTTACATCCTTCTTTCCAACCACATTTTCCTCTTTTCCCAGTGTTCTTAGCTGGCGCAGTCTTCCTTCTCAAGATCTAAAAAAGGTACAGTGTGTGTGAAACCCTGGTTCGATGTAAGGGAGGACCTGAGAGCTCTAAATTGACCAGGTTAAATGGTTCAAATGGCTCTAAGCACTATGGAACTTAACATCTGAGGTCATCAGTCCCCTAGACTTACAAACTACTTAAACCTAACTAACCTAAGGACATCACACACATCCATGACTGAGGCAGGATTCGAACCTGCGACCGTAGCAGCAGCGCGGTTCCGGGCTGAAGCACCTACACCTGCTCGGCCACCGCGGCCGGCTCCAGGTTAAATAATTAAACGAAAAAATAAATGCAGATGCTAGCCAAGCCTGCGGGTTACGTTGTTGCATTTGACAGAGAACGGCATTTGTGCAGTGTCCTCAATACGATGCAAGTGTCAGTTGTAGTCAGAACATGGGGTCTGTGTAGTTACGAGTGTCTTATATCGGAGCTAAATGAATTCGAAAGTGGGAAAATTGTTGGTGCTAGTACGGTGGCTGCTTCCTTAACCAAGAGAGACGAAGTGGTTGGTGTTTCAAGAGGCACCGTATCGAAGGTTTATACCGCTTGCAGGGAAAACGAAGAAACATTCTCCGCTAAGTCACAAACAGGACGAAAGTGTGTTACACGATCGTCGCGGACGCTCATTGAAGAAGAGTGCGAGGAGAAATAAGAGGACAACTGAAAAAGTCACTGATTACTGGGTGTCACACCTGCGAACCATGTCAGCCCCAAAACAACGCCGAAGGAGTTCCAGAAGCAGGGAATTGCAGAGCGAGCTGGAATTTGAAAAGAATATATCAGTGATCCAAATGCACGTAATAGAAAAACGCAGTGCCGAAGCCATGGAGCAATGGAAAAAAGTCATTTGGTCAGATGAGTCTTGTTTCACACTGCTTATAACTTCTGGTCTAGCTAATGTCTCAAGAGTGAAACGTGGTGGGGATTTGGTGATTATATGGACAGCCATATCGTGGTAATTCATGGACCCCATTGCTACTCGGCGCATTACCGCCAAGGATTATGTGACCATTTTGACTGGTGTGGACCGTATCATGGCACAATGTTTTTTCTCCGTTGGTGATGCTGCGTTTCAAGACGACAGGACCCCTGTTCACACAGCTTGCATTGTTCAGAAGTGGGTTTGTGAGAACGAGGATGAAATATCGAATCTCACCTGGCCATTCCAGTTACCAGATCCCAGTATTATTGAACTTCTGTGGTCTACTTTGGAGAGAACCGTGCGTGATCTCTAAGCAACTTCATCATATTTATCTGAACTTGCCACTATTATAAGCCGCGCGGAGTGGCCGCGCGGTTCGAGGCGCCATGTCACTAATAGTGCGGCCCCTCCCGCCGGGCCGGCCGTGGTGGCCAAGCGGTTAAGGGCGCTACAGTCTGGAACCGCGCGACCGCTACGGTCGCAGGTTCGAATCCTGCCTCGGGCATGGATGTGTGTGATGTCCTTAGGTTAGTTAGGTGTAAGTAGTTCTAAGTTCTAGGGGACTGATGACCTTAGAATTTAAGTCCCATAGTGCTCAGAGCCATTTGAACCATTTTGAACCCTCCCGCCGGAGGTTCGAGTCTTCCCTCGGGCATGGGTGTGAGTGCAGTCCTTAGCGGTAAGTTAGTTTAAGTAGTGTGTAAGTCTAAGGACCGATGACCTCAGTAGTTTGGTCCCTTAGGAATTCACACACATTAGAACATTTGCCACTATTATGTAGGAAGAATGACATAAGACTTCCTTGAGAACCAAACAGGACCTTTATTTCTCCATTTAGAGATGTCTGGAAGCTCTTTTGAATACCAACTGTTTTCCTACACAGTATTAGACATGTTAATGTCCTGTATTTGTGGTGTTTCCACATTTTTGTCCACGTTAACAGACCTGACGTTGACAAAAAGCCGAAACCGATAACGTTATCAATTACGTAAAAAAGTGACTCACTGACTCGTACACAGACTGTCTTCAAGTCAATCAGTAATAAAGTTTTTCTCCTCTGTACGATGGCTGGAATAAAAGTGTAGATAAATACAAAGAATCTATTATTTATATTTTAAATTATTGTGAAATGATCTTAACTCAGATATGACAAAATTTCCAAAGAAACTTAGAAAGTTTACTCGCGAGTGATTCTGGGTGCATATTAAATGAAAAGCTGAGATTTTGTAGTAATATTAACATGGCTTCACAGTTTTATTTTAGATTGCATAGAGACTTACCCGCCCGGCTAGCCGCGCGGTCTAACGCGCTGCTTCCCGAGCGGGAAGGCGTGCAGGAGGTTCTCGGCACGAATCCGCCCGGCGGATTAGTGTCAAGGTCCGGTGTGCCGGCCAGCCTGTGGATGGTCTTTAAGGCGGTTTACCATCTGCCTCGGCTAATGCGGACTGGTTCCCCTTATTCTGCCTCAGTTACACTATGTCGGTGATTGTTGCGCAAACACTGTCTCGACGTACGCGTACACCCTAATTACTCTACCACGCCAACATTTGGGGTTACACTCGTCTATGAGACGTTCCCGGAAGGGGGGGGGGGGGAGTGGTCCACTGGGGGTCGAACCGCACAATAACCCTGGATTCGGTGTGGTGCGGTGATGGGGCGGGTGGACTGCTGTGGCCTGTTGTGGGGCTGTCGACCACTGAGGGCTACGGCGGGACGAAGCCTCTCCGTCGTTTCTAGGTCCCCGGTTCAATACACACAATACAATACATAGAGAGTTATTTAGGACTGGTGTTTCTAAACAAAAATCCAACGACATATTTTGAGTCGATGAACGATAATGCTTTCTTCAAGTAGTCATTTTAGATGTCCTCTAGCCGACAGATAACAATCTGCATTACTTGTCTAATTCTTCTCCTTGCACGAATGAACTCAATTTGCAAGATTTTCATTTTCTATCGAATTTCTACACTTACGGGAAAAAATTGCAACATAAAGAAGGAGTTGTGCGACGTAAACGAAAGTTAATAGGCGCCTGTCGGATAATAGTGGAGCTAGTAGCGCGACTATGAGGTTGCAAATCGGACGAATCGTATTGCATCTGCAGCAGCAATCTGAGCAGCAGTTGTCATCACAGTGACATATTGAACTTTTACAAATCAGCTACTTCAAGGACAGCTCCAAGCCAGACGCCCTGTACGGTGCTTCCTACTGTCTGACACAAACCACCGCCATTTGTGATTTCAGTGGTGTCAACCGAGAGCTCATTGGAGGGCAGAGTGGAGGTCTGTTGAGTTTTCTGATGAAAGCTGGTTCAGCCACGTTGCCAGTGATGGCCCTCTGTTGGTTCGGAGGGGGCCAGATGAGGGCCTGCAACCAAACTGTCTGCATCCTACACACACTGGACCTACACCTGGAGTTACGGTCTGGAATGCGATTTCATATGACAGCAGGAGCCATTTCGTGTTTAGCCCACGCAATTTGACTGCAAATTTGTACGTCAATCTGGTGATCCGAACTGTTGTGCTGCCATTCATGAACAGCATTCCAGGGGGCGGCGGGCGGAGGATTGGGGGAGCTTTGTAACAAGGTAACGCTCGCCCACATACCGCTGTTATTGTGCAATATACTCTACAGAGTGTCGACGCGTTGCCTTGACATGCTCGATCACCAGATCTGTCTCCAGTCGAGAAAGAAGGCACATCATCGGCCGACAACTCCAGCGCCATCCACAAGCAGCATTAGCTGTCCCTGTGTTTACGACCAAGTGCAACAGGCATGAACTCCAGCCAACAAACTGACATCCGGCACATTTACAACACAGTGCATACACCTTTGCATTCAAGATCCTAGCGGTCACACCGGTTATTAATGTTCCAGTATTTCGTAGTTGCATTGACTTACCTAGCGCTTACGTTAACCTGTGATCTTGCAATGTTAATCAGTTAACTATATTACCTAGACAAATTTATTCACGAAATTTCATTACTCTAGATTCATTATTTTTTGGTGCTGCAATTTTTCCCGTCAGTCTATATGTGTAAAAAAATTTAAAACCAAAAAGTTTATTTTTTATTTTTTATGGTATTCAAAACATGATTATCAGCGGATTTATCAGTTTGATATCCTAAATATCAGTCACAAGAAACAAACTGAAAATAGCTCTCATAAAATAGACCACGACGCAGCGAAATAAAACAAAAAATTTCATTGTATTTTGTAACTGGCGTAGTCAGCCTGTCCAGTATAACCTGTTCCTGTTGTGAACTTTGTCACTGTGTTTGTGTGCGTCTATTTGGCACATCTGGTTCTTTTGTTCAGGGAGGTCAGATAGCTTGGAGACGCCGCAGCTAGCAGACGTGTGTCGCGGCATGGTTAGAGGCATATTGGTTAGAGGCATATTGAGCGGCATATTGAGCATATTGAGTGTCTTGGAAGCATTTATGAGAATGAAATGAAGGTGATTTATGTATAGTATCATATAAACTGTCTTGTGTGCAATCAATCTGGATGGAAATAAAGGGAAAGATAGGATGGAGGGGGGGGGGGGGGGGTACAGCCTGTCACACTATGCACTCAGATCTCAAATGTACAAATGCAGCCGCGAGAGGACTGCCAGTGAGGCCTTGCATACAATCATGAATAAAATATACGAATGGAAATATTTGGTGTGAGGCAATTTAGAGGGCTACTGTTATGATTAAAATTGCATGATCTTAGCAAGAATACCGTTAATAGCTGGTAAAACTGTTTATTAAAACATAACCGGTTTCGCGGGCATCCTACATGGTAAAAAGCAAAGTATAGTGTCATCACAGTTTGTGGATATTAAAATAAATAAAGGACTGTCTAAAATATATTCACAACGTTAAAAGATCATAAACATACCCATCGCTCCTAGCCAAAAGTTACTTTTCAGTGAATATTTCAATACTATGGCGAGCGAAAGATGACGAAAACGTGCACCATTCAATTGGGTAAAATAGCTGTTAAGTGAAACCAACAGTTACAGAGCCATGTTTTAAAACTTTACTACATCCAAAAAGAAAAAAGGAAAATATTTTATTGCGACCGGACGCTAAAAGTTTTTAAAGGAGTCCGCACGAACGACAAAGACAGATTTGCTGGCTGGCGGAACGGAAGCTGTCCATTTGGACAGTGTGGCATCATATACTCATGACTAGAAGCGTTTGGTCGCTACCTTTACAAGTGAGAATAATAAAGTATTTTATTGCGTAGTAAATAAACAATAAAAATTGGCCAGAATGCTATGTGCTTTAATTCTAATTGTTTATTCAACTTGAATTGGGCCTTTTTGTTCAAAATGGTTCAAATGGCTCTGAGCCCTATGGGACTTAACTGCTGAGGTCATCAGTCCCCTAGAACTTAGAACTGCTTAAACCTAACTAACCTAAGGACATCACACACATCCATGCCCGAGGCAGGATTCGAACCTGCGACCGTAGCGGTCGCGCGGTTCCAGACTGTAGCGCCTAGAACCGCTCGGCCACCCTGGCCGGCGTTTAAGTAGTTCTAAGTTCTAGGGGACTGATGACCTCAGATGTTAAGTCCCATAGTGCTCAAAAAAAAAAAAAAAAAAATAGCGCCTAGAACCGCTCGGCCACTTCGGCCGGCGGGACTTTTTGTTTTTATATCTTAATCCGCATAGTAAATTTTGAGTAGGAGAAATGGGTATTCCTATGATCTTTTAACGTTGTGAGTATATATTAGACATTCATTTATTAATTTTAAAATCCACAAAATGTGACGATATTTTGCTTTTTACCATGTAGGTTGCACTTGATGATGCGGCTTTAGGTCGTGAAACCGATTGTGTTTTACTAAACAAAAAGTTACAGCTGTTAGCGCAATTCTTCCTTAGATCATGCCTCTCAACAGCTGCGGATGCCCGGAATATAAAATAGTTTGTGATTAAAATTGTGTTCATTATTCATTAGTTTCTTGTGATGTGATATTAACGGAAGTATACACATGAGACGGCAGTTCCCTACTCCAGCTGCTACTTGGTGCACAGTACAGTGATCCTACTTTGTGTTGGCCAAACGTGGTTGACCGGAACCTTGGGGATAAGTATGCCTGCCCCTAAGTTCCTGCGTTGTCCTCTGTAGGGCTATTGCCACATCCAAATGCCCCACAAATCTGAATATTACACGATTAGATCAACCAGCCAAATGGCGACTCTCAATGAGAACCCTTTCAAACTCTATCAGTTGCCAACAACGCTGCCTGACACGATTAAGTGGCATCTCAGAACTCTTCACAGTGATCACTCAACATCTGAAATCGTTCACGCGTCTTATATACCCCACAAGGCCTGGCAACAACACCAAACACGAATAACACTAATGCAACCTCGTGTTAGTTCTAGTCGCCACAGAAAATTGCAGCTCTATTCATTTACATACCCACTGATGGTGTCTACGTCTGCAGTGTTACATTGAAATCCGACCATATGTTCTGAGGGCTCAACTACTTTGTCAGGCAGTGTATTATTCAAATGCATTTAGCCTCCCTATCTCCTCCCTTAATCCAACATGGTAAGACTCCCACACAGACGACAAATTGTCAAGAATCGGTCGAACAAGTGTTTTTTTAAGCTACATCTTTCGTGGCTGAATTACAATTGCTTCAGATTCTCCCAATTAATCTGAGACTGGCATTTGTTTGTTCTGTTGTTTGTTTTATGTGGTCATTCAACAACAGGTCGCTCTCGGCGGTTACGTATTATACAGTAGTAACTACACTCCTGGAAATGGAAAAAAGAACACATTGACACCGGTGTGTCAGACCCACCATACTTGCTCCGGACACTGCGAGAGGGCTGTACAAGCAATGATCACACGCACGGCACAGCGGACACACCAGGAACCGCGGTGTTGGCCGTCGAATGGCGCTAGCTGCGCAGCATTTGTGCACCGCCGCCGTCAGTGTCAGCCAGTTTGCCGTGGCATACGGAGCTCCATCGCAGTCTTTAACACTGGTAGCATGCCGCGACAGCGTGGACGTGAACCGTATGTGCAGTTGACGGACTTTGAGCGAGGGCGTATAGTGGGCATGCGGAAGGCCGGGTGGACGTACCGCCGAATTGCTCAACACGTGGGGCGTGAGGTCTCCACAGTACATCGATGTTGTCGCCAGTGGTCGGCGGAAGGTGCACGTGCCCGTCGACCTGGGACCGGACCGCAGCGACGCACGGATGCACGCCAAGACCGTAGGATCCTACGCAGTGCCGTAGGGGACCGCACCGCCACTTCCCAGCAAATTAGGGACACTGTTGCTCCTGGGGTATCGGCGAGGACCATTCGCAACCGTCTCCATGAAGCTGGGCTACGGTCCCGCACACCGTTAGGCCGTCTTCCGCTCACGCCCCAACATCGTGCAGCCCGCCTCCAGTGGTGTCGCGACAGGCGTGAATGGAGGGACGAATGGAGACGTGTCGTCTTCAGCGATGAGAGTCGCTTCTGCCTTGGTGCCAATGATGGTCGTATGCGTGTTTGGCGCCGTGCAGGTGAGCGCCACAATCAGGACTGCATACGACCGAGGCACACAGGGCCAACACCCGGCATCATGGTGTGGGGAGCGATCTCCTACACTGGCCGTACACCACTGGTGATCGTCGAGGGGACACTGAATAGTGCACGGTACATCCAAACCGTCATCGAACCCATCGTTCTACCATTCCTAGACCGGCAAGGGAACTTGCTGTTCCAACAGGAAAATGCACGTCCGCATGTATCCCGTGCCACCCAACGTGCTCTAGAAGGTGTAAGTCAACTACCCTGGCCAGCAAGATCTCCGTATCTGTCCCCCATTGAGCATGTTTGGGACTGGATGAAGCGTCGTCTCACGCGGTCTGCACGTCCAGCACGAACGCTGGTCCAACTGAGGCGCCAGGTGGAAATGGCATGGCAAGCCGTTCCACAGGACTACATCCAGCATCTCTACGATCGTCTCCATGGGAGAACAGCAGCCTGCATTGCTGCGAAAGGTGGATATACACTGTACTAGTGCCGACATTGTGCATGCTCTGTTGCCTGTGTCTATGTGCCTGTGGTTCTGTCAGTGTGATCATGTGATGTATCTGACCCCAGGAATGTGTCAATAAAGTTTCCCCTTCCTGGGACAATGAATTCACGGTGTTCTTATTTCAATTTCCAGGAGTGTATTTTTAGTGATTTGTCGTCATTAGTATAATGGAACAGTGGTGGATCTCTTCACCTATTCATGCGAAATAAGTTACATTTAGTTACGTTTAGGATCAACTCTACTCTCTGTCCCTATAATCAATCAGCTGCACGTCTTCCTGTAATTCGCTGCAGTCTTGTTGCGTTGCTACCTTCCTATAGATAATAGCATCGTCCGCAAGTGGTCTCACTGAGCCTCCAGTGTTAACGACTACCATTAACATAACTTAGAAGCGGTAACGGCCCTACAACACTCCATTGACGTACTTCTGAAATTTCTGTTAAGAACTTTTTTTTCTGTTAAGAACGGCTTGATGAGTTCTACCAGCAAAAATAGAACCTTAATAAAATCTCAAATCTGGCCCGATACTCGATGCGCTCGTATTTCTTTCACTAAACGACTGTGCGGAACTGCATCAAATGCTTTCCGGAAGTCAAGCAACTCCACTTCATCTTGGTGTCTTCGTCCATGGAGCTCTGGATCTCACGGATGAACAGTGTTTGCTGAGTATCTAAACTGCAAATTTTTGGCATAAGATCTACAGAACTTCACAAGAACCTCATCCGATCTACTTGTATTTCGACTGCTGAGCATTTTTAGATGATTTTCTTCTCCGTAATCTCTCACCTCAGTATCTCTCATTTAGACGTTCATGCGATGATTCAGAGGTCGAACCGTATTACGAATGAGCGCAGTTATTTCGATTCTCCTATTCGCTTTACGTCAGATCACAACTTCTTTTTGCTTTTACTCAGATCTGTTGGCAAACATTTACTTTCGAATTCATTGAAAACACTTTGCATCGCTCTCCTTGCTCTCATGTTGATTTCCTTCAGTATTCATCTAGGCTTTGACTGCGTTTGAGTCGGAGATGAAGTTCCCTTTGCTTTCGTAGTAACTGTCAATTTTCTATCACGACTGTTCCACATAAACTTGGTCGGATCGTTCCTATCTAAGGCACATTTTACAATGTTTTTGAGTTTTATGTAATTGTATTCCAATTCTTCGTCCTCAGAGGTGAATGTTTCATGTTGACTGCTCAGAAATACTGCAGTTTGTATGAAGAGGTAATTAACCTCCAAGTAGAGTTGGTATGGTTCACTTCTGAAAACTTCCCTCTATTGTTAACCACTTCCAGAAAGTCAAAACGTGTGTCACAAATAGTTGTGATATCGATGCAGTAATATACAAATGTTGATGCTAGTGTATCTGTTTCATTTTATGAACAAACTAGGATTTATTCATTAATCGAAAAATATTTGGCAGAGGTTACCTTCATAGTGCACGTAAGTGGGTAGGTATTCAGGTATCGTAGCTGAAGTGTTTGTGTTATCTAGCCAACTGCGGCTGCGGAAAGAACTGTGTCATCGCGAACATTCGTGAGGACATGTCAGATTCTGGGAACCTGTACCTTGTTCGGTTGTGGCGGTGTCGCGGCATATCTAATCTCGTGGAACAGCAGTACATCCCTTTGATTGACGCAAGCTGTCGTTGATTCTCTTACGCACGCAGACGCCTTTCATGCGATCGCTCGAGCTCTTGCGCACGCCAGGCCTTAATTTTGACACGTAAGGTCATTTGTGCGAGAACCAACAATCTTTTGTTAGCTGATTTGGTTGAGATTAGCAGAGGAAAAATGTTGTTCCCATGCGGAGCTATCTAACGCGCATCATCAGTTCTGAAGAATAACATTTAACACGTTAGCGATCGCTTAGCATATGTCTGACAGACGTATCAGAGTCGAGCTTTAGCCTCCTCATGTGTCACATCGTTATCACGGACGAATGAGTTTTTCAAGAAAATTTCTACCCAAGATTTGCTAAAATTAAATACAATGATCCATGAGCTGGAGTCAATAGGCAAGGAGACGACAGGAAGATCTGTAAACCGAATGCTTTTTAAATATAGATGGCCGAACAGAGATTTGCTCCCCAACCCACCAATCTGTTAGGAGAGTCACAGTTCAAGGAAGTCCACTGAGGCACCCATCACTAACACTTTGTTAACCAGGGCAGCAGTACTATGAGTGGTGGTTTTATCCGAATGAAGGTTCTCGTGTTGAAACCTTGATATGTTTTCCAGTTAAGGACCTAATTCCTGCACGAACTCCCTACCTCATTTGTCTGGCCTGGTGGTCTGGTGGTGATGAAATCTGCTTGACATCTACATCTACATCTACATCTACATGATTACTCTGCAATTCACATTTAAGTGCTTGGCAGAGGGTTCATCGAACCACAATCATACTATCTCTCTACCATTCCACTCCCGAACAGCGCGCGGGAAAAACGAACACGTAAACCTTACTGTTCGAGCTCTGATTTCTCTTATTTTATTTTGATGATCATTCCTACCTATGTAGGTTGGCCTCAACAAAATATTTTCGCATTCGGAAGAGAAAGTTGGTGACTGAAATTTCGTAAATAGATCTCGCCGCGACGAAAAACGTCTTCGCTTTAATGACTTCCATCCCAACTCGCGTATCATATCTGCCACACTCTCTCCCCTATTACGTGATAATACAAAACGAGCTGCCCTTTGTTGCACCCTTTCGATGTCCTCCGTCAATCCCACCTGGTAAGGATCCCACACCGCGCAGCAATATTCTAACAGAAGACGAACGAGTGTAGTGTAAGCTGTCTCTTTAGTGGACTTGTCGCATCTCTTAAGTGTCCTGCCAATGAAACGCAACCTTTGGCTCGCCTTCCCAACAATATTATCTATGTGGTCTTTCCAACTGAAGTTGTTCGTAATTTTAACACCCAGGTACTAGTTGAATTGACAGCCTTGAGAATTGTACTATTTATCGAGTAATCGAATTCCAACGGATTTCTTTTGGAACTCATGTGGATCACCTCACACTTTTCGTTATTTAGCGTCAACTGCCACCTGCCACACCATACAGCAATATTTTCTAAATCGCTTTGCAACTGATACTGGTCTTCGGATGACCTTACTAGACGGTAAATTACATCATCATCTGCGAACAACCTAAGAGAACTGCTCAGATTGTCACCCAGGTCATTTATATAGATCAGGAACAGCAGAGGTCCCAAGACGCTTCCCTGGGGAACACCTGATATCACTTCAGTTTTACTCGATGATTTGCCATCTATTACTACGAACTGCGACCTTCCTGACAGGAAATACGAATCCAGACGCACAACTGAGACGATACCCCATAGGCCCGCAGCTTTATTAGAAGTCGCTTGTGAAGAACGGTGTCTAAAGCTTTCCGGAAATCTAGAAATACGGAATCAACATCTCGTATCGAGCCAGTCCTGTGAGTGCCTTTTATAATACTGCGTATTCAAGAACAGGTGACGTGTTGGCCACATGCCATGTCGAACTGTTTCGTCCGTTTCAATGACAGACGCGTGTTTTGTGTCAGGCAGACGGGACGTGAGACTGCCTAGAGTCACGGACTCAGAGAACGGGTAAACCGCCACAGGAGAGACCTAAAGCGCCTTTATATTGTTCAGACGGAACAGAAGGCACCCGGCGCGTGCATTCGCTTGCAAGGAGATGCACAATAAAAGACGGTCCTAGGCACTCGACCCTAGACTTATTGTTGTTTTGTCGGCGATAGCAATACAATGGTAACTGTAGAAGACAGCAGACAAATTGGCGCTATAAAGGACATAAAGTTTTGCAGGTATGTGACTCAAGATAATAAAGAAATATTTTTAGAATGGAACTTCCTCAGTGAGTGTGCGTGTCTTTTAATATGGACAAAGGGGGCATTACCGTACATCAGCAGTTGTTGCTACCAAATAATCCTATTGCCCAATGTCTGATCATGAGTGCCAATTACGACCATCACGAAACGCTTGCAACATCTGTATGATCACTCTCCGATTCACAATTAAGTGATGGACCAGCTTCGAGAGCCGGCCGCTGGTGGCCGAGCGGTTCCGGCGCTACAGTCTGGAACCGCGCGACCGCTACGGTCGCAGGTTCGAATCCTGCCTCGGGCATGGATGTTTGTGTTGTCCTTAGGTTAGTTAGGTTTAAGTAGTTCTAAGTTCTAGGGGACTTCAGCAGTTGAGTCCCATAGTGCTCAGAACCATTTGAACCATTTTTGAACCAGTTTCGAGACGCAGCGCGGACGTTACACAGTGGCGGCACTGCCAGCACACTGTGCGCATAGCCTGGTATTTAAATGCACTACAGCACTCCAGTAACTGCCCGTCTCCCAATGTAACATTTATCTGGCAGTAATAACCAAAGCATAGGAAAACATACTTTAGATAATTATTAATACAATAGGTGTATATCGTGTTCCGTTTTATTATCATTAATAGTAATAATAATAATTAACTATAAACTGCCGCGCGGGATTAGCCGAGCAGTCTGAGGCGCTGCAGTCATGGACTGTGCGGCTGATCCCGGGGGAGGTTCGAGTCCTCCCTCGGGCATGGGTGTGTGTGTTTGTCTTTAGGATAATTTAGATTAAGTAGTGTGTAAGCTTAGGGACTGATGATCTTAGCAGTTAAGTCCCATAAGATTTCACACACATTTTTAACTATAAACTGTCCCTACGACTTATCATAGAAGAAAGGTTAAGGAAAGGAAAACCTATGTTTATAAACTTGTAGACCCGGAGGAATCTTTTGACATTGTTGACTGGAATATTCTCTTTGAAATTATAAAGGTGGGAGGGGTAAAAGACAGGGAGTGAAAGGCTATTTACAACGTTTACAGAAACCAGGTAGATAGTAGTTATAACAGTCGAGGCACATGAGAGGCAACCAGTGGTTGAGAACGAAGTGAGACAGGGTTGTAGTCTATCCCTGATGTTATTCACCCTGTACATTGAGCAAGCAGTAAAGGAAACCAAGAAGAATTCGGAGTGGGCGTTAAAGTTCAGGGAGAATAAATACAAACTTTAAGGTTTGTTGATACTGCAATTCTGTCAGAGACAGCAAAGCTCCTGAAAGAGCAATTGAGCGGAATGGACTGTGTCTTGAAAGGAAGATATGAGATGAACATCAACAAAAGTAAAACAAGGATAATGGAATGTAGTCGAATTAAATCAGGTGATGCTGGGGGAATTAGACTTGGAAACGAGACTCTTAAAGTAGTAGATGAATTTTGCTATTTGGGCAGTAAAGAAGCTGATGGTGGTCAAAGTAGAGAGTATGTAAAATGTATACTGGCAATGGCAAGAAAATCATTTATGAAGAAGAGAAATTCTTTAACATCGAATATAGATTTGAGTGTTAGGAAGTCTTTTCTCAAAGTATTTGCATGGAGTGTAGCAGTGTGTGGAAGTAAAAGATGGACGATAAATAGTTTAGACAAGAAGAGAATAGAAGCTTTTGATACGTGATGCCACAGAAGAATGCTGAAGATTTGATGAATAGATCACGTAACCAATGAGGAGGTGTGGAATAAAATTGAGGAGAAAGGAATTTTTGCCACAACCGGACTAGAAGAAGGAATCTCTTGATAGGACACAGTCTGAGACATCAAGGGATCACTAATTTAGTATTGGAGGGAAGCCTGGGGGGAAGGGGGTGTAAAAATCATAGAGGAAGACCAAGAGATGAATACAATAAGCACGTTCAGAAGGATGTAAGTTGCAGTAGTTATTCAGAGACAGAGATGAAAAGGCTTGCATGGGATAGAGTAGAATAGAGAGCAGCATCAAACCGGTCTTTGGACTAAGATCACAACAACAACAATTAATTTTTTTGTACTTTTGTTTCGTAAATGGTATCTGAAATGGAGTAAATACCGTCCCAATAAAAAATATAGTGTGAAAATAAAAACAAATCTAATGTAATGTATTTGCTTCTTGCAGATGGCATTTCTTATCTACACCTACACCTGTAATCCGCCAGCCACGTTATGTTCTGTGGCAGGGGGTACTTTCAGTCCCACTGTCATTTCCCCCTTTCCTGTTTCCGTCATCAATGATGCGCGGAAAATCCGGCCGCTGTGACCGAGCGGTTCTAGGCTCTTCAGTCCGGAACCGCGCTGCTGCTACGGTCGCGGGCTCGAATCCTGCCTCGGGCATGGATGTGTGTGATGTTCTTAGGTTAGTTAGGTTTAAGTGGTTCTAAGTCTAGGGGATTGATGACCTCAGATGTTAAGTCCCATAGTGCTTAGAGCCATTTGAACCATTTGATGCGCGGAAATAACAGTTGTTTGTAGACCTCCGAGTGAACACCAATGTCTCTAATTTCACCATCATGGTCTTTCCGCGAGATACACGAAGAGGTTCAGATGGTTGAAATGGCTCTGAGCACTATGGGACTTAACTTCTGAGGTCATCAGTCCCATAGAACTTAGAACTACTTAAACCTAACTAACCTAAGGACATCACACAGATCCATGCCCGAGGCAGGATTCGAACCTGCAACCGTAGCGGTCGCGCGTCTCCAGACTGTAGCGCCTAGAACCGCTCGGCCACTCCGGCCGGCACACATAATAGGAAGCAACATAACTGTTTATTCTTCCAGGAACGTAAGCACAATCGTCCTTTTGTGACGTCTACCACTAGAGTTGGCTGAGCACCTCCGTGACCCTTTCATGCTTACTAAATTAAACCGTGACGACACGCGGTGCTCTTCTTTGGATATTCTCTATGTTCTCCAGCAATACTGTCCGGTACGGATCCAGGACTGAGGCGCAATATTCATGTATCAAGCAATCGAATGTTTTGTACGTTACATCCTTCGTGGGTGACTACATTTTCTGAGAATTCTTCCAGTGAATTTCAGTCTAGCATTTGTCTTTCCTACGATTTGTTTTACGTAGACATTCCAATGTAATTAGTTCCGTACGAATTCCCGAAGATATTTAATGAATTTCACCGCTTTCAGAAATTGTTCAACAATATTGCAATCGTACAACATCGAGGATTTCCCTGTTGCGTTGCATTTGTTTATGTTGAGGGTCATCTGTCAGCCTCTGCTCCAAGTGTCACTCTACTGCCTGTCTTCCTGTATTTCGCAACGATTTTCTAATACAGTGACTTTTCTATATAAAACAGCATCATCTGTGAACAGCCTCATGGAGCTTCCGAAATTTTTCGCTAGGTCGTTTGTATATACGGGGCGTATCTGAAATGAACGTATGGGCGTCGTTGAACAGCCTCGCCCGCCGCCAGGAGGGTAGGCACACAAAATGCCATCCGAGCCGTCATGGTATCAGGTCTGCGGGGCAACACTTTCAATGTATTTTTGGCATCAAGGTAAATGACCAGTCGGGTTGAAGTTTTATAACCTTTATTTTAAAGCAGTTAAAAAATGTGCTCGAAATTACGCCCTCCTGCTTGAATCCACGCCGTGCAGCGACGCTGGCGTGAGAGTCGCACACTTTCAAACCCTCCTGGCAAAGTAGAAACTACATCGGAATACACCGCGGTTCCAAGTAGACCCTAAATGCACAAGTGCCATTATGAGAACGTGTCAGTGGAAAACGTACGTCAAGTAAACCTGTCTCTCGTAGGAGCCTGTGGATGGCAATAAATGTGGGTGGGTCTGGCACTCGACGATTCGGGAACCACCGAACGTACAAACGTTGGACAGTGTGAGAATATCCATCCGCCGCACGTAAGCACAGTGAATTTCTGCCCTTTCCTCCCAAGATTAGCCTCCATTTCCTGTCCGCTCCACACAGTAACAAATGCAAGTGTGTCCCCGTTTGATGGCAAACTGACGCAGGGTGAACCAGACTCCGCAGTGTGTACAGGTGCTGCCCTTTATACAACACCTATCAAACAGGCATTTGCACAGTCAAGAGCAACTCATTCACGTCCCAGTAAGAGGCGGAAAACACGCAGCATTGGCCCGCTTGGAATATCCGCAACTATGTCGACTACAGCGATTCCAAATAAAGGTCATAAAAGTTAAACCCGACTTCTCTTTTACTGTAATGTCACAAATAAATTAAAATCATTGCCCTGCCGACCTGCTACCATGACGGTTCGGATGGCGTGATGTGTGCTTACCCTCTTGGCGGCGGACGACGCTGTTCAACGGTGCAAGGCGCCGTACGCTAAGGGATGCGGACATGGACTGCTGTGCGAAATATGCTTGTTATGACCCACCCTACCAGCCCTCTCATTTTCTATATTGCTTTCAGATACACCCTGTATATTCTGATTTGTAAAGGTTCCACAAGACTACTTCTGGGAACGCCCGAAGGGTCTTTTAGGTCTGAAGATTTCTCTCCGTTAAGAATGACATGCTGCGTTCAATTTGCTGAGTATTCCTGAATCAAGTCACAAAGCTGATCTGATATTCCATACGCTCGTATTCTGTTCGTTAAGTGACAGTGAGGAACTGCATCAAAAGAAATCAAGGAACACGGCATCAGTCTAGGTGACGATTACTATGGTTAGTTATGTACTAATTGCGAATATTGCGATTATTTTTAACTAATAAATGTACTTAAGAAAACTTAACTTCAGACATGAGACCACAGTCACGTCACTACGTAATTGGCTTGCAGTGTCAGGCCTAAATATAAATGTAAACGATTGTTAGACGGTTAGTTTTTCTGTCGTAATACGAGTGATGGGAATGTGTTATAGAGCTTCGAATATGTGACAGAAACACACTGTTGCCAGAAGATGTTTTATAAGCAAGTTACTAACTAAAAACAGGTATTTAATAATCAGGTAATGTTTTTGGTAATAAGAATGTCCTAGGGAAACTCAGAACAGGTACAGGAAAACGGTGTCTTTGGCCACTAACTAAGAAGGGGAAGAGAAGTACGTAAAGCGTGGTATCGTTATCATTACAATTGAAATAATGTTTTTGAGTCCTAGCTAAGCATGACCGACTGTTTTAGGCTCTCTTGCAGGAGGACCTCCAGAAATCCCGAAAATCGTCTCCTCCACAAGCATATTCAAAAACTTTTCTTCCGACCATTTTCCCAGTTTGGCGGCAGCCTTTACATCACTAATAAAATAGATGCATCCTCGGTTGCTTTCCTCAAAAATGGCGCTATGAGGTTAACTGCTGCGGGATCGATGGAACAGGCAGGTGCACTCCACACGGGTTTATTTTCTTCTGAACCAGGATTCAAGGAGTCATTGGCCCTCAACGGCTTCCCATTGCTCAAATCCCCTATGTGATGATTCATTGTTCTGCCGCTGTAGGGCTGTAGTTTGTAACGTGGCGGTCTTCCCCATAGAAGCTTCCACCGTTTCATTCAGAGTCGCTGCTCGTGTTTCTCGGATTTGTGTAAACGCCATCTGCAGTTATACCAGAAAAGAAGTGAACTGCACATACAATACGCAAAAAAGGAATTATACTAAATTTAATCTTTACGCCTATCATAGCCCAACGAGATTCTGCGCACTGGTGCGCTTCGTGATCAATCCTTCAGCATGTACTATAGAAGATGTCTGGACCCAAGGCAAGTCATGACCAGATAAATTACAGTACGAATACCTCACTGTCTGCAAGAAAATTTATCTAGTGCTCCCTCGGAACTGAGACAAGTCTGTATGCTCCTGCGGTCTAACAAACGACACTTCTAACTTACTGTGAAGGACCATGTGGCTCAACATGACCATAAGACAATGCAGAACAAGAAAGCAAACAAATATCACTCACTCACCACACCGAATTGTTACGAACTTTAGCTCGTAGATGTTAACCTCACGTCGAAGCTTCGTAGATGTCGGCTGATGTTGTCCTAGATGTGGGGTTCAAATGGTTCAAATGGCTCTAAGCACTATGGGACTTAACATCTGAGGCCATCAGTCCCCTAGACTTAGAACTACTTAAACCTAACTAACCTAAGGACATCACACACATCCATGCCCGAGGCAGGATTCAAACCTGCGACCGTAGGAGCAGCGCGGTTCCGGACTGAAGCGCCTAGATGTGAGGGTGTGGCACCAGTACCTCTGCCACTGGCAACCACTTGCTGACACCAGATATACAGTGGTGAGGTCCAAATTACGCTCGAAGCGCCAAGAAAACATCATTCTTAATAATCAAAATATCCACGGGTGTGCTGCCGGTCTATAGTGTCCAACGGGCACAATATTTCGGCGATCATACATGTCGCCATCATCAGGTGAACTGACGGACTGAGCTCCTGTGAACGTGCCGCCACGGAGATCCGTACGCCTTGGCTGCTCAGAGGGAACTGGGTTCGGTCGCGGCGGCGGCCGATTTAAATACCCTCCGCCCGCGGCGCGCTCCCTCCGCCGTCCGCGCCCCGCGCCACGGTCGCGCGGTGGAACAGATTGCGAGGGCGTCTGAGATGACGTCGGTGTGATGGCTCTCTCCGCCGTGGTCGTCACAACTATACGTTTGCTCGATTTACTCTTGATTAACCCAATCGCTGGTTCCCAAGCCTTGCTAAGATTATAGCCACAGTCGCGGTTTATGAGGTCGTCATTGGTGCGAATTTCGATGGCCTCTCTAACAACGCTGTCCCAGTATCTCGACGTCTGTACCAGGATCCTCGTGCGGTCATACTCCATGGCGTGATTTTCCGACAAACAATGTTCAGCGACCGCCGACTTGCTCGGATACATCAGTCGAGTGTGCCTCTGGTGTTCACGGCATCGATCCTCGACGGTGCGCATCGTCTGACCAATATACGACTTGCCACATTGACACGGAATCTGGTACACGCCGGCCTTCCTCAAACCGAGGTCATCTTTGGCGCTCCCCACCAGTGCACGAGTTTTATTTGGAGGACAAAACACAGTTCCGACCCGGTGTTTCTTCAGAATGCGGGCGATTTTCCCCGAGAGTGCGCCTGTGTATGGAATAAATGCAGTGCCTACCTCCTCCCTCGTGACTTCATCCATCTCAACAGGTTGTGCTGCAGTGGTTGGGCGGAGAGCACGTTGAATCTGCCACTCTGAGTACCCATATTTTCGAAATACAGTTCTCAGATGTTCCAATTCCTGGGGTAGACTCTCTGCGTCAGAGATAGTGCGCGCCCTATGTACTAGAGTTTTAAGTACCCCATTCCTTTGTGAAGGGTGGTGGCAGCTGTCTGCGTGCAAATACAGATCAGTGTGCGTTGTCTTCCGATACACCCCATGACCTAGGGTGCCGTCAGCCCTTCTCTTGACCAAGACGTCAAGGACCATTTCAGTCTCCATAGTGAATTTGATGTTGGGGTGTATGGAGTTTAGATGTGTAAGGACGTCAAGGAGTTTATCCATACCATGTGGCCAGATGACGAACGTGTCGTCCACGTAACGGAAAAAGCAAGTAGGTTTCCATACGGATGACGACAGGGCTTCCTCCTCGAAGTTCTCCATGTACAAATTCGCTACCACCGGTGAGAGTGGGCTACCCATGGCGACTCCCTCTGTTTGTTCGTAGTATTCTCCATTAAAAAGAAAATACGTGGAAGTCAAGACATGCCTAAAAAGTTCAGTGGTCTTCTCGTCAAACTTCTGACTAATCAGTTCTAGTGACTCTCGCAGGGGTACCCTCGTAAACAAGGAAACGACGTCAAAACTCACCATGATATCTGACTCATCCAACCTGAAGCTATCAAGGCGTTTAACAAAATCCACGGAATTACGGATGTGATGAGGGCATTTACCCACATAAGGTCTTAATATTCCCGTCAGGTATTTGGCCAACAAATATGTAGGTGCCCTGATGTTGCTGACAATGGGGCGTAATGGTACCCCCTCTTTGTGAACCTTCGGGAGTCCATATAGTCTAGACGGTACCGGACCTTGGGGTAACAATTTCTTAGCGTCACCCTCCGGTAAATCTGCGTCCTTGAGAAGCGCCCTCGTCTTGTTCTCCACCTTCTTTGTAGGGTCAACGCTGATCTTCCGGTAGGAATCGTCATTTAGCAGGCTCTGCATCTTATCAGTGTAGTCCTTATGGGAGACAACAACTGTAGCATTGCCTTTGTCAGCCGGTAAGACAACAATTTCAGAGCGCTCACTCAGATCACGAATGGCCGCCCTCTCTTTACTGCTGATATTTGACTTCATCGGCTTGGATTTCGTCAACGCACGACAAGTTTCACGACGTATTTCCTCGGCTGATTCTGGCGGAAGTCGAGCTGCAACCTGTTCAACTCAAGAATCACATCATTCTTAATAATACACTTATTAGGCAATATTACAGGATTGTCTTCCAAAGTGCCGCGCCTCAGCCGGGCGGGCGGGTTAGCGCCTCGTCAGTGGCGGAAGGCGGGTTACCCTCGTCTTGCAGTATCAGCAGCACAACGAAGCGTCGGGTGCGGCGGCTACGTCACGGGCGGCCGTCGACCCACAGAATCCGGCGCTCTCCAACTCTGCGTAGCGATCTCCAAAGTGCTCTCGTGGATGTCGAAGCATTCATTCTGGAATCTCGACTGTGGTCCACCTGAAGTACACGCCGGCTCGCAGGAGTCGGCTTTCAGCCCCCGTTTAGCAAACAGGAGCCAGTAGCATCAGCGTCTGTCACACGGGATGAGTAGCAGCGATGTCCATCCACTCGAAGACAGATGACAGAGTCCAGCTCACGCAGGTCGAGACTCCAGCAGGATGTAGGGTGATGGCGGCCTCCGCACTCCATCAGTGTGGCCCCGGAAGTTCGCACTGCAGCTGGTAGCAACAGCGTCCTTCCAACAGGACTATTAGTTCCATATGTAAGTAGGCTGTTTAGGTTTTTCTATTTGTAAAGCCGCGTAGGGCTCTGTATGAAAATCACTTACTGTGCTGTGGGCAGTCTGTGGCTGGTTGGACTCATTGTTGGAATATTCGCTACTGTAGTGTTGGGCAGTTGGATGTGAACAGCGCGTAGCGTTGTGCAGTTGGAGGTGAGCCGCCAGCAGTGGTGGGTGTGGAGAGAGAGATGCCAGAGTTTGAGCTGACGATGTGGACGTGTGTCCGTCAGAAAAAGGAAATTTGTTTAATTGGATATCACAAAATTACGACTTTTGAACGCTATTAAGGTAAATACATTGTTTGTTCTCTATCAAAATCTTTCATTTGTTAACTATGCCTATCAGTAGTTAGAGCCTTCAGTAGTTAGAATCTTTTATTTAGCTGGCAGTATTGGCGTTCGCTGTGTTGCAGTAGTTCGAGTAACGAAGATTTTTGTGAGGTAAGTGATTCATGAAAGGTATAGGTTATTGTTAGTCAGGGCCATTCTTTGGTAGGGATTATTGAAAGTCAGATTGCGTTGCGCTAAAAATATTGTGAGTCAGTTTAGTGATGATCAGAATAAGTAAAGAGAGAACTGTATGAGTACGTTCAGTTTTACTCAGCTGTTTGAAAATCAAATAACGTACAAGTTTACCAGCACAGTAATTCATAATATTTCTAAGGGGACGTTTCACATAGACGATCGGAAAAAGTTAGGTGTGCCGAGGGTCGACCTTCATAGTCTCCTCTCACACTGGGTAGCTGCAACAGACATAAGGGCTGAGACTACGTACTGGGCAGTCGGCAATTGGAGCTCAGCAATCAGCAATTTATTAAGAAGGGTGAGGTATTTATGTTGACGCCTCCCCTGCGCTCTGCGGCGGGGAATGGCTATGAAATCATGTGTCCTGGTTCTTACTCGATGTCAGCTCTTCTAGTAACTTCAGACTTTCGCAACTTCACCTTTCAGAGGCTCTTTTCTGCTGACTCGACTCCTGAATACTTAAAGTTGCGTTGTACCTAGCCTTCCTCACAAAACTCTGCTATGTCACTAATATGAAATTATCTCTCAGCTTCCATGATGTCATTATGATTTCCTTGCAGAATTTGGCACTCGGTCGTTGCCCCATGTTGCGATAGCTTCCGTGTCTGCCGCAACTCGCACAGCAATTCCCTCTAGTTGGCAGCCTACTGGTCATTGATACAGGCGGTTCGGCTTCTGGGAGCTGCCAAAGTATAACTTGGACGAATCTTTTGTGGCCGGATGCGATACTATCCCGGGGCGTAACAGAATTCACGGCATAGGTTTACATGTGAAACCCTATCAATGGCGGCTGAGTTTATTTTTCGACCAAGTGAGAAAAAAAAATCCTCCTTGAAACGTTACCCAGTGGGCCATCAGCATATTTTGATATACTTAAAGAATAAAGAATAGGGCATTACTAAATTTTATTGGTGTTCATGAGCTAGCTTCTTCCTAGATGAATAGGTAGACATGTTGATAACGACATTGTGGAACTGAACTCATCAAGATGGGATGGGATGGGCCAAATATCTCACGAAATAAGCATCAAACAAAAAAACTACAAAGAACGAAACTCGTCTAGCTTGAAGGGGGAAACCAGATGGCACCATGGTTGGCCCGCTAGATGGCGCTGCCATAGGTCAAACAGATATCAACTGCGTTTTTTAAAATAGGAACCCCCAATTTTATTACATATTCGTGTAGCACGTAAAGAAATATGAATGGTTTAGTTGGACCACTTTTTTCGCTTTGTGACAGATGGCGCTGTAATAGTCACTAACGTATAAGTACGTGATATCACGTAACATTCCGCCGGTGCGGACGGTATTTGCTTCGTTATACACTCCTGGAAATGGAAAAAAGAACACATTGACACCGGTGTGTCAGACCCACCATACTTGCTCCGGACACTGCGAGAGGGCTGTACAAGCAATGATCACACGCACGGCACAGCGGACACACCAGGAACCGCGGTGTTGGCCGTCGAATGGCGCTAGCTGCGCAGCATTTGTGCACCGCCGCCGTCAGTGTCAGCCAGTTTGCCGTGGCATACGGAGCTCCATCGCAGTCTTTAACACTGGTAGCATGCCGCGACAGCGTGGACGTGAACCGTATGTGCAGTTGACGGACTTTGAGCGAGGGCGTATAGTGGGCATGCGGGAGGCCGGGTGGACGTACCGCCGAATTGCTCAACACGTGGGGCGTGAGGTCTCCACAGTACATCGATGTTGTCGCCAGTGGTCGGCGGAAGGTGCACGTGCCCATCGACCTGGGACCGGACCGCAGCGACGCACGGATGCACGCCAAGACCGTAGGATCCTACGCAGTGCCGTAGGGGACCGCACCGCCACTTCCCAGCAAATTAGGGACACTGTTGCTCCTGGGGTATCGGCGAGGACCATTCGCAACCGTCTCCATGAAGCTGGGCTACGGTCCCGCACACCGTTAGGCCGTCTTCCGCTCACGCCCCAACATCGTGCAGCCCGCCTCCAGTGGTGTCGCGACAGGCGTGAATGGAGGGACGAATGGAGACGTGTCGTCTTCAGCGATGAGAGTCGCTTCTGCCTTGGTGCCAATGATGGTCGTATGCGCGTTTGGCGCCGTGCAGGTGAGCGCCACAATAGGACTGCATACGACCGAGGCACACAGGGCCAACACCCGGCATCATGGTGTGGGGAGCGATCTCCTACGCTGGCCGTACACCACTGGTGATCGTCGAGGGGACACTGAATAGTGCACGGTACATCCAAACCGTCATCGAACCCATCGTTCTACCATTCCTAGACCGGCAAGGGAACTTGCTGTTCCAGCAGGACAATGCACGTCCGCATGTATCCCGTGCCACCCAACGTGCTCTAGAAGGTGTAAGTCAACTACCCTGGCCAGCAAGATCTCCGGATCTGTCCCCCATTGAGCATGTTTGGGACTGGATGAAGCGTCGTCTCACGCGGTCTGCACGTCCAGCACGAACGCTGGTCCAACTGAGGCGCCAGGTGGAAATGGCATGGCAAGCCGTTCCACAGGACTACATCCAGCATCTCTACGATCGTCTCCATGGGAGAATAGCAGCCTGCATTGCTGCGAAAGGTGGATATACACTGTACTAGTGCCGACATTGTGCATGCTCTGTTGCCTGTGTCTATGTGCCTGTGGTTCTGTCAGTGTGATCATGTGATGTATCTGACCCCAGGAATGTGTCAATAAAGTTTCCCCTTCCTGGGACAATGAATTCACGGTGTTCTTATTTCAATTTCCAGGAGTGTACATTACCCGTGTTAAAATGGGTCGTTTACCAATTGCGGAAAAGGTCGATATCGTGTTGATGTATGGTTATTGTGATCAAAATGCCCAACGGGCGTGTGCTATGCTGCTCGGTATCCTGGACGACATCATCCAAGTGTCCGGACCGTTCGCCGGATAGTGACGTTAATTAAGGAAACAGGAAGTATTCAGCCACATGTGGAACGTCAACCACGACCTGCAGCAAATGATGCCCAAGTAGGTGTTTTAGCTGCTGTCGCGGCTAATCCGGACTTCAGTAGCAGACAAATTGCGCGAGAATCGGGAATCTCAAAAACGTCCGTGCTGAGAATGCTACATCAACATCGATTGCACCCGTACCATATTTCTATGCACCAGGAATTGCATGGCGACGACTTTGAACGTCGTGTACAGCTCTGCCACTGCGCACAAGAGAAATTACAGGACGATAACAGATTTCTTGCACGCGTTCTATTTAGTGACGAAGCGTCATTCACGAACAGCGGTAACGTAAACCGGCATAATATGTACTATTGGGCAACGGAAATCCACGATGGCTACGACAAGTGGAACATCAGCGACCTTGGCGGGTTAATGTATGGTGTGGCATTATTGGAGGAAGGATAATTGGCCTCCATTTTATCGATGGCAATCTAAATGGTGCAATGTATGCTGATTTCCTATGTAATGTTCTACCGATGTTACTACAAGATGTTTCACTGCATGACAGAATGGCGATGTACTTCCAACATAATGGATGTCCGGCACATAGCTCGCGTGCGGTTGAAGCGGTATTGAATAGCATAATTCATGACAAGTAGATTGGTCGTCGAAGCATCATATCATGGCCCGCACGTTCACGGAATCTGACGTCCTCGGATTTCTTTCTGTGGGGATATTTGCTATCGTGATCCACTGACAATGCCCGACAACTTTCGTCAGCGCATTGTCAGTGCATGTGCGAACATTACGGAAAGAGAACTACTCGCTGTTGAGAGGAATGTCATTACACGTATTGCCAAATGCATTGAGGTTGACGGACATCATTTTGAGAATTTATTGCATTAATGCGATATTTACAGGTAATCACGCTGTAACAGCATGCGTTCTCAGAAATGATAAGTTCACAAAGGTACATGTATCACATTGGAACAACTGAAATAAAATGTTCAAACGTACCTACGTTCTGTATTTTAATTTAAAAAACCTACCTGTTACCAATTGTTCGTCTAAAATTGTGGGTCATATGTATGTGACTATTACAGCGCCATCTATCACAAAGCGAAAAAAGTGGTCCAACTGAAACATCCATATTTCTTTACGTACTACACGAATATGTAATAAAAAATGGGGGGTTCCTATTTCATAAAACGCAGTTGATATCCGTTTGACCTATGGCAGCGCCATCTAGCGGGCCAACCATAGCGCCATCTGGTTTCCCTCTTCAAGCTAGACAAGCTTTTGTAGCTTTTTCGTTTGACTCTTATTTCGTGAAATATTTGGCCCGATCAGAATCAATGGACCACCCTACCCTGTATTACTGTAGACACATCACCATCGCTTTTCTCTTTCAAGATCTTCCGGTACACCCTGCATCTTTACAATGTCAGTCGTCAGCAGGAGAGTGCTCTGCCGCTGGCGAACCAAGCGCTGCAGAGAGAGGAGTGTAGGCCGTCATTCTTGCACCAAACACACCTAGCCGTCAGCCACGCGTAGTTTCTTTCGTGTGCATGTCCCCGCGCAGACACACTATCACCCCAGGTTACCGTTGCTAGAATGAACCGCGATGTAAGTGTCCATCAGATATTTTGAGCTATATTCAACAAAGATTTACACTCTGGATCGTAAAATATTTCCATAATTTGAGAGCTATATACAGCAAGATTATCTGTTTTTCCGCTATCTCTAAAGCTGGTGATCTGACCTTCCGTAAGACTTCATATGGACAACAGCAACATTCTACAAGCAAGCCAGTTATCCCACTTCCTGACTAACAGGCAGTAGCACATTGACATCTCAGTGGGAGACATTGCATCAGCAAGCTTGTAAGCGGCCTATGTTTTGTTAAAACTGAGTGCATACAGAATGACTACAGAAAAATGCCATGATTAAAATGTCCCTTTTTATCCGTGAGTTTTGGCTTATGAAGGTATTATTGTAAAGCGTTCTGGCTTCATTCCAAGAATAAGTTAAGACAGCTAACACTTAACTGACTCAACGGTTAATTTGGGCTTAAAGAGTGTTTAAATTCATTTAAACTTTCGTGTTTCCTTAAGAAACGTTTAATACGCTCCGCCTTATAGGCAAAACATGTGCATTCACCATACTTTGCTAGTAGTTGTAACTGAAACACTTACCTACAAAGGAACTGAAAATATTGAATAACAGAAAAACACTGTATCAAAATTTATGTATTATTTGCTGCTCCAAGATATAGACGAAAACTTACGTTCTGGAGCATGGAATAATTGTGCGAAGAATCTTATTCTGCTAAGAGTCTTATTCTGACAAAATGCGTGCAGTACATGGAAAGCAACCCTCACTGAATAAATAGTCTTGCTGAAGGCAAGTGATTGCATTAGGATCACCATTACTCCATAACTTGTAAGTCCATGACCACATGGCTTCTTGAAAAGAAAATAAATGCTCTCATTTTAATGATGGAAGGGCACGTGAATAAATATAGAAAGATATTATATAAATTGTTAGTTATTGCAATCCAAAGACAAAGTCACTTTGCATAAAGGACATAGTTAAAGTTACATCAATCACGTGGCATCTATACCACTGCAAGACAAAGACTTCGCTCACAAAGCTCTCATGAAACCGACAAAAATACTAAAAATATTTGGAAGAATACAGAAAGGTTTATATAGCTCGCCTACAAATCAAATGCATAGCACGTAGGAAGCGAATCCTGGCCCACATTAATATTAACTGAATATACCATAATATCACCCGTAACTGTTCAGTGCAGATGAGAATACCATGCATCAACATGATACTCCAAGCAGCATAAATTAACTTATTACTCATAGCTCGTGACGAAATAATGCAGGTCACAATTCTCATTATAAGGTTTCACAGACAAACCCGTTGTCTAAACACCAACCAACATTTTTGACTCTGTACGTACCTCAGAGTAGCCACACTTCCCACGATGCATCGAACACAGTACAGAACAGAGAAGAACACAGCCTTTACTTCCGTATTCAAACACAGACCATGCTGCTCGTACACTGGCCACACTGAATTCCTACTGGCCGAGCTCTACTACTCACCAAATAGGGTTCTTAAGGCAAAACCGTTATACCCGAGCAACAACTGACTACAACACACATAGCGACTGGTGCGCGCAATAATCACAGCAAAATTGCTCGTGAGTTGGCAGACGCATAAAACACGAGAAATTGGAAAATGACAAATACAAAAAGTAACTTTCAGGATTCTAACGTCAAACGGAAAGTTTGAAACAGCCATTTATACTGCTCGAAAACTGTTTTGCATCATGTGTGTGAACGTGCGTGGATTTAGATTCAAGGGGAGCAGGTAATAAAAGAACAACTCTTATGACACCAAAAAAAGATAAATTTACTATGAAATAAAAACGAAGCTATACTAAAAAATAAAGGCAATCTGTTCTAAAGCGCACATCTCTAAATTCAAAATCCGCTATTAGGTAACATTCAGTATCGATTTGTTGTCCCCTCTTCCATGTGCATTCTAACATGCTTGACATGTTTGTTGGCCCCTCCTTACCGCGCTGTCCACAAGGTGGTAAAGACTCTGCTGCTCATTTCTGTGCCACTCTTCCGCGAATGCACTCCTGAGGTCTTACAGTGTGTGAGGAGGTTCATGCAGCAATTCTCTGCAAGTTACAACTGGTTCCAAGTATGCACAGTTAAGTTCACGACCGCACATATCGCTAGTTATTCAATTTATTGGGTTCCTGCCATCTGAAGATAGGTGTCACGAAGTGGGAAGAGACGAACCTATCACTGAAATGTCTTGATACTGTACAGCCCTCAAATTACCCTTCACAGCAATGACAGGCGTCCGACAAGATGGCTGACCCCCTCCACGCTGAATCGGTGGGACGACATGCCAGAGCCACCTACACACCCTTCTACGACGATCATCGGATGTCAGAACATATCTGCACTCGTCGAAGAGAACTCGACCCAATTAATTAATTTTCCATTTCAGGTATTCCCTTGCCCACTTTCTTCGTGGATTATGGCGTCGGTGGATTTGTACTGTTGTTCATAACTGACGCCTATAGGAAAAATGAGTCATTTGTGGACGGTGGCGGAATATCTGGAGTGACACAGCACTTCCAGTTGCCGCCAGTTGCACTACTATTCGGTTACGCTATTAGTGATAAATCTCTGGAAACAGTAATTACAGCAGAATTCCTAGGAGTAACCATTCGGAGCGATTTAAAGTGGAATAAGCACATAAAACAAACTGTAGGATACTTTGAAAGGTCTTCAGACATATATCGAATCCCGAATAGAACAGTCTCAAATTTCATGCACTGCCTGACAGTTTGTAGCAACAACAGCAGCCAGAGAATTGCGGAAACGCTACATCGAGTCAATAGAGGCGTCATAAGTTGATATTTATGTATATTCGGAAGTGTTTAAAGATAAACATCAGTACCAACACTTTTAAACGTAAAATTGAGAGAATGCAAGAAAAAAAATCGGTTTTTGGAAAGATAATGCAATCTGGTCACAGCTGATACTCTCAAAGTAATAAGTTCTGAGCTCTTATGCGAGCCGACCGGTGTGTCCGAGCGGTTCTAGGCGCTTCAGTCTGGAACCGCGCGATCACTACGGTCGCAGGTTCGAATCCTGCCTCGGGCATGGATGTGTGTGGTGTCCTTTGGTTAGTTAGATTTAAGTAGTTCTAAGTTCTAGGGGACTGATGACCTCCAAAGTTTTGTCCCGCAGTGCTCAGAGCCATTTTTTTCTTATGCGAGAAAAATTTGCGAACCTATCAGCCAGTGCAGATACCAACTCTCAGCATAAAAAATGTCAAATGCAATATTGTTAGAAACATATATGTAGACACCTTTAAAGTCTGTTATCCTATCGTCCACAGTTGCGTGTAATGGGACCATTGCTTTTCACAGTATATATAAATGACCTAGTAGATAGCGTCGGAAGTTCCATGCGGCTTTTCGCGGATGATGCTGTAGTATACAGACAAGTTGCAGCATTAGAAAATTGTAGCGAAATGCAGGAAGATCTGCAGCGGATAGGCACTTGGTGCAGGGAGTGGCAACTGACCCTTAACATAGACAAATGTAATGTATTACGAATACATAGAAAGAAGGATCCTTTATTGTATGATTATATGATAGCGAAACAAACACTGGTAGCAGTTACTTCTGTAAAATATCTGGAAGTATGCGTGCGGAACGATTTGAAGTGGAATGATCATATAAAATTAATTGTTGGTAAGGCGGGTACCAGGTTGAGATTCATTGGGAGAGTCCTTAGAAAATGTGGTCCATCAACAAAGGAGGTGGCTTACAAAACACTCGTTCGACCTATACTTGAGTATAGCTCATTATTGTGGGATCCGTACCAGATCCGGTTGACGGAGGAGATAGAGAAGATCCAAAGAAGACAGGCGCGTTTCGTCTCAGGGTTATTTGGTAAGCGTGATAGCGTTACGGAGATGTTTAGCAAACTCAAGTGGCAGACTCTGCAAGAAAGGCGCTCTGCATCGCGGTGTAGCTTGCTGTCCAGGTTTCGAGAGGGTGCGTTTCTGGATGAGGTATCGAATATATTGCTTCCCCCTACTTATACCTCCCGAGGAGATCACGAATGTAAAATTAGAGAGATTCGAGCGCGCACGGAGGCTTTCCGGCAGTCATTCTTCCCGCGAACCATACGCGACTGGAACAGGAAAGGGAGGTAATGACAGTGGCACATAAAGTGCCCTCCGCCACACACCGTTGGGTGGCTTGCGGAGTATAAATGTAGATGTAGATGTAGAAGTAATGTTACGTTGGTTTTCACGCTAGTTTTCTCTATATACAATTAAATGAAACCAAAGTTTCTCAGCAATGCACGTTTCGCTGGATTTTTTGTGTGTTCTATTTTGTTTTACATATTAGACATTGTACATTAAGGTTAGAAACAGCACTGGCACATTCTGATTTTTTATAATGAAGTACTCTGCCCGGGGACTGGGCGTTTGTCTTATCCTCATAATTTCATCATCGTTCGTGAAAGTGGCTAGATTGGACTGTGTGAAGGTAGGGATTTTGTACGGGCACTGATGACTTCGCAGTCGAGCGCCCCACAAACTAAACATCATCACATCTATAATGAAGTAATAGTTCAGATTTCTGTTTGCAATGTTTTTAGATGCTGCTCTACATGTATTCTTGCTCTTGTTCTGGTTTTAGAGCTGCGCCGCTTCCTGTCATTCGAATTTTTATTAGCACAACGCTAAGAAATGAGCACTCATTTACTACATATTATGTTGTGGATGTCGTTGTGAAGCACCGAATCAACTTTGCATTCAAATTTGTACAGTCTATGATAAACAAAAAGAAGAAAAGACCCACGACGAAGGAATTATCGGAATGGGAAGGAGATTGGTGTATGTGGTGTACATGTACAGACAAACAAATGATTCCAATTTCAGAAAAATTGGATGATTTATTCAAGAGGAAGTCTTTCACAAACTGAGCAAATCAATAAGGCGTTGGTTCATCTCCGGCCCTCACACAACCAGTTATTCGACGTGGCATTGATTGTTGTCCTCGTGAAGGATGTCGTGCCAAATCTGTCCAATTGGCGGGTCAGATCGTCAAAATCCCAAGATGTTTGGAGGACCCTGCTCATTATGCTCCAAGTGTTCTTAGTTAGAGAGAGATCTGGAGACATTGCTGGCGAAGCAGGGTTTAACAAGCACGAAGTGCCCGTGTGCGGGCGGGCATTATCTTGTTGAAATGTAAGCCCAAGATGGCTTGCCATGAAGGGCAACAAAACTGGGGGTAGAATATCGTCAACGTACCGCCATGCTGTAAGGGTCCCGCAGATGACAACCAAAGGGGTCTTCCTGTGAAAAGAAATGGCACCACAGACCATCACTCTGGTACTCGGGCCGTATGGCGAGCGACAGTCAAGGTTGGTACACCACTGCTGTCGTACTAAACACGACTTTGATTTAGAACCTCATTCACTGGAGTATAACTGTCTTCACTGATGAGTCCTGCTTCAAACTGAGCCCCGATGATCAGCTCATTCACACCGCTTACAGCGTCGTATTTTCACCTCGTGGCACAAAGTGGAACTATTTTGCTTTTCAACATACCCCACGAGCGCGCTGATTAACGAACACTGTTTCAGCGTCCTGTCATGTATACAGCCATACTGCAGCACCCGGAACAACGTCAGTTTAATTATAACCAACCGGTAATCCTCACCAATGAATGTACTCATAATTTATAAGTACTGTATTATAGAATAGATGTAACTTATAACATGCCTTACCCTATGTTCCTAAAAGAACCAACTGATGTATTTCTTCGTGATAAGTACATCTCGCGGAAAGACTATGAAGATAAAGTTATGAGAGATTCGGGCTCACATGGATGCTCATCAGCAATCTTCCTCCGTGAGAACAATTTGCGACTGTAACAGTAAAAGGGGCAAGTGGTAGTGATACACAAAGTACAGTCCTTCAAATACGATATGGTGACTTGAAGAGTATGTATGTAGATGTACGTTCGTTCATTATGTGTTCATTATATCTTTTTTGGAAGTCTCTCCCAGTTTGGCCTATATGCTTACCACACTAACAATTACAATAGATGAGCAATAGCCACCCACATAAAAGACACAGGCCACCAACTCCATGATAATGCGAATGATCTTCATATACACACATCAAAAGAATAAGGGACACAAAATGGACTTATATGAAGAACTGGAAATCTTCATTCATGGCACAGCACATGGAGCTGTATTAATAAATGATAAGCTTTAAAGTAATAATGTTAACTTCTTCAAAAACTTCTCCAGCATTAAAATTTTATTTCATTGACAGAATAGTTCTCATTAAGTATCCATGTAACATTCTCCATATTGCCAATACATGTAGATAAAAGTCTTCATCTTCACTACATGTATATATTACTGTGTTTGAAATTGTAAGTAGTTTAGCTTAGATTTTATAACTCTCTGGAAAGATGTTAACAGGCTTTGAAATTGTAAGTAATTTATCTTAGATTTTAAAACTCTTTCGAAAGATGTAAACAGATGGTTGTGAAAATGCTAAGTTGTGATTTACCTGTTCTGTGCTCTGTGTGGCAGAAAATGAAATCGCCAGCAGAGATGTAAGTAAAGATATTAATATATTACCTGATCATGCTATTCACATAATGTACACACTGTAACAGATTTATCCTTCCACACAGGTTTATTTTTCTATTCTTAACCCAACTGGCACACACAGCTAATGTACATAACCTATCAGCTGATGTATAAGTAACTGTATAATGCAACTGATGATGACAGCATACTGCCGAAATGCATTGTGCTACTAAAATATTAGTAAAAAGTGACTGCAGCAGTATAAATTATTCCAAATAACCCTCTTTTATAACGACCATCCAGTCTGGCATGGCCACCACTCTTTGGCTGGATTAATGGAACCCAGGGTGAGGAATAGCCGCAGTGCTATGGACACTGGAAAACCGGCGTTGTCACTCACAATAGCAGTCAGCAATTGCCGATGGTCGCGGCTCATAAATGATTAATCTATACATTGTTGCGGCTTTCCTTCACGCGGCAGCAGAGAGAGGTGCAGCCATCGATAACAGCGGGCAGAGGAGTGACACCACACATGAATCTACATCTACATATGAATCTACATCTATCCTCCGTGAGCCACTTTACGGTGTGTGGCGGAGGGTAGGCCTGGTACCACTATCTGCCACAGCTGGTGCCTCGAAGGTTACTGCCGGCGCCGTGAGCGTAGCTTTGAACATCGCCACCAATGAAGAACCTCCAGTCCGCCGAGCAATGAAGACCACCTGGATGGTGTATATAAGCTCCGTCTTCTAATATGCGGCGACAGAAATCAAGCTTTGCTGTACATTTTGTGCATTCTGAACCAAACAGAGCTTCTAGTGTGGAACAGAAATGTGGTAGTTCACGATTCAAGAAACCTGTGGCCTCTTCTTCGGTGCAACGCCACTCTAAAAAGCTTTTTGTGGACCATGTGATACCTGGGCAAACTATGCAGTTGCAGTTAGATACGGGTGCCTTAGTTTCTTTGCTCAATTGCAATACTTATTATCTTCTTGGCAAGCTCAAGCTGCAAAAACATATAACGGACAAAATCTGCAAAGACTGTAACATTTATGGTTTAGTGTTCACGGAACAGTGCAAATATATTTGATATTGATTTGTCTGATTCGTTTTGGTTGCGTGTGGTAGACAATGTGATGTTAGTTACTCATTTTGATTCGTCGGAAAGTGTTGCTCAGTTGCATGCTGAATTTGCTGGTGTCTTAGGGAAAGCTTCTAATTTTGTTGTGCGTGTGACCATGAAGGTCCATGATAAGCCTCATTTCCTCAGGGTTTGCGCTGTCACAGTTGCAGGACAATGGCCTTATTGCGCCCATCACAGCCACTCAGTGGACGTCTCCGTTTGTACTCGTCAAGAAGCCTTTAGGCAAATTACGTTTCTGTGCAGGCTTTGAGGCATCAGTGAACCCCCAAACAGTGACTGAATCATTTCCTCTACCTCGACGCTATGAACTTAAGGATCATTTGGTAGCTGGTCGTTACTTCTCTATGATTGATTTACATGATGCCTACCTCCACATAATTTTAGATTAACATTCACAGCAAGTGTTTGTCATTAATGCACACAGAAGATTATTCAAATATATTCATTTGCTTTTCGGTAGTGCATCCGCACCAGCAATTTCCCAGCGCTATTAGGAACAATTAACTGCATCTGTGCCTTCTTGTGTTTAGGTCGCTCAGCAGACACGCACCTTAGTAATTACCGCACTCTGTTCCAAGTGTTATCAGAGGCAGGCCTTAAATGTAACAGAGACAAGTGTGTGCTCTTTCAAACTGAGATTGAGTACTTGGGGCACGTAATTAACTCTCAGGATGTTCATCTGACACAGTGGCACTTGCAGGCCATTCATGACCTCAAACCCACAAGGAATGTTACTGAATTACAGTCAGCAGCAGGGAAACTGACGTATTACATCCGCTTCTTTCCGAATGCAGCTCACAAGTCAGACTATGGCACCACTGCACCGTCTTAGCCGCAAGACTGTACGTTATGTGTGTTCCCAGGAATGTGACATTGCTTTTCGACGACTCAAAGACGATTTGCTCAGTCATCGTTACGTAGTTCATTTTGATCCTTCGAAAGCTGTGCTCTTGGCCGTGCATGTGTTTCGTACGGCACTGGTGCTGTACTCTCGCACAGTATTGGTTGTGCTGACAGACCAATAGCCTTTGTCTCCAGATTGCTTAACAAAACTCAGATCAACTATTCGCAAACAGAGGAGGCATTTCTATCATCTATAGAGTGACTAGATTTCATCAATATTTGTACGAACGAAAGATCTACTTCGTCACCGACAATCTTTGCAGGCACTTTTCCACGCAGCCAAACCCATTCCGAATCGCACTGCGCAGAAATTGCAACATTAGGCTCTCATCGCACTACCAGTACGAGTTAATGTACAAGCCCACATCCAACCATGCCTATGCAGACACGCTTTCGCGTTTTCCCTTGGGACGGGATGCAGACTTTGACGCATCAGAAGCATCTTGTTACCACAATGATGCATAGGACTCAGAAGTGCTGGACCAGTTTCCATCAAATCACCGGAAAATTTCTCAGATAACAGTAGCTTATCCGGACCTCCAGATTCTGTTGCGCTACGTCCGCACTGGATGGCCTCGCACTGTGATACACATTGTTAGCCCGGTAGTTCGCCGATACTTTGCACATCCACATGACTTGTCTGTGTTACAAGGTGTCACTGAATCTGAACAATCGCCTGTAGTGATTCCAAAGGTTCTCCAGGACATGTTCTTCGTTTGCTTCATCAGGGTAACTGGGGTGTGATCCGCACCAAAAAATTAGGTCGCCGACATCGCACATGGTTTGACATGGACACGCAAACAGAGCAAATGACAGCTCGGTACTATGCTTGTGCGGAACTCCAGGTAGCCCCTCCTCAACGGTTCTTTTATTGGCCATAGCCTGAAGCCCCTTGGCAGCTCTTGCATTTAGATTTTACTGTAATCTACTGGAACACTCGCAGGCTGATTGTCATCGACGCGTATAGCAAGTTTCCTTTTGTGGTTCCCATGCATTCTACGACAACACGTTGTTCTCTTCAACCCCTGAAGTGCATATATCACCTTGAGGACTTACCATAGTTGCTTGTGACTGACAACAGACAACTGTTTCAGAATTCAAAGACTGCTGCGCGGCCAACGGGATTCGCCACATCACAAGCGCGCCTTTTCATCCACAGTCAAACGGAGAAGACGAACGCTTCGTTCGCACTTTTAAGCAGCAGATGGATACACTATGTACCCACCACACGCGGGACCGAGCTTTGCTGTTCTTCTGGTTGTTTGCCGCTCCCAGCCTCGCAACGGCTCGTCGCCGGCGCAGTTGCTTCACAGACGGCGCCACCGCACCTTTGCGCCAGTTGCTGCGCCAACCGTGGCGACTGGCGCCAACTCCGCCCACTCAAGCAATGTGTAAATGTAATGACCCCGTTTTTCCAGATCTTACAGCGGTCGGAAGCTTTGGGAACGGCCAACGTCGTAAAGCTGCTTCGCAGTTGTATGTTTATGATACAGGATCCTGGCGGATTGCAGCGCGGCACCTGAATCAACTTCGCACGTGTAATTTTCGTGATTCTACCGCTGCTTCTTTGTCCCCGGATTCATGACCTGCCTGCATGATGAAGCCTGCATCCCATCCGGCTGCTTGGGGCCCTGCGTCGCCAGCACTTGGCCGTAAACCGATGAAACTGGCCCGCTCACCACCAGGGGGCCGCCGCACCAATTCTAGACGCCGCTGTGGCTCGAACAGTGTAAGATCTCGCACTGTCTCGTTTCTCGGCTGGCGTTCCGAGCCGGTCGCAAGGCCACGGACAGGAGCTCGGTACCAGCCACAGCTTCGGTTCCTTTCTCGTTATCGCTTCTTGCATCCACACTTCTGCCCCCCCTCCCCCCACCCCCCGACCCTCTCCCCAGCATTGCAGCAATAGTCACCACAGAACGACGTTGAGGAGGTTCGTGGTGGAGTGTAGCATCGTAGGTTATGGATACCGCCAGAGGCCGCCGTCGACCAATGGAGACCGCCAGGTCGGTGTTAAAAGCGGCGGCCACCTGGGCATAAGTCTTCTACTGATGTGATTCTTCAATTTCTCCAGGCGTAATTTATGACGAAATAAATCTCTGGTGAACGGCCTGGTATGACTGTCATAAGACACAATAATTGACGCTGGCCCACCGCCGGTCAGTACATCAGCGCACCTGATGATGACGACGTGGTCGATCGCCGAAATATTGTGTCCTATGCACACTCATACCAGGCTGTTCACCCGAAATTTATTTCGTCAGTCTTATACTTCTTATTATGAACTAGGGGCGTCCACTTTGATGGAAATCTCGCTGCAGCTGAACTGCTCTAATAAAGGTGTCCTGGTAGGACGGTTCTAGAGCAAAAAACACACACACAATGAAAATAACACAGAATAGCAAATAGTAAACTGTATTACTCAACACCGGTTCAAATGACTCTGAGCACTATGGGACTTAACTTCTGAGGTCACCAGTCCCCTAGAACTTAGAACTAGTTAAACCTAACCAACCTAAGGACATCACACACATCCATGCCCGAGGCAGGATTCGAACCTGCGAACGTAGAGGTCGCGCGGTTCCAGACTGTAGCACCTAGAACCGCTCGGCCACTTCGGCCGGCTCAACACCGGTAATGCTGGTTACAGCAACTGTAGAACGCATGTTTAGCCCCTCTGTTATGCGTTGCCTACAGTTCCATGAACACAAATGATGTTCTCTGAACTAAAGTCTGAAGAAAACTAATTATCTGTCTTGATAACCTATTCAAAGAACAATCCATAAAATTTCGGGCGTGCAGCCGCATAAACTTGACTTCTTCTTCTAATATTTCGTCTGAATACCGTCAAGCCATCTTCAGAGTAAGCCGAGCTGACTGACGCTCCAGCACGTCCTCCGTCCTTTTAAACCCGCGGACCGCACCACTGCGCATGCGGCTACAGGTACACAAGGCGCCAGAGACGTTGATCGGCGGCAAAGAGGTATGACACATGCATGGAATTAAATCTATGGCTACGCAGTCGATCCTAACGGTGATATCGATGTATCACTGCGAGTTGCACCGTCGCGACGTCTTTGTGATTTTATTAGAGAAATTTCCGGATTCCTTTTCTATCCAAGCTGAAGCCGCTATCTCTATTAATTAAATTCGTCGCCGACCGAATTTCAGTTGATTCCTTCACCAGAAAAATAAAGTCGAGGCTAAAATTTCGATGTTGTCGTACACCATAGAGTTCCCAGTGTCAATACAGTGTTCTGCCACCGCAGATTTATTAGGTTGTAAGATCCGGGTGTACCTGCGGTGCTCTGTGCATCTCTTCTGGATAGTATGTGTCGTCTTTACGATGTATGAACGGCCGCATTCACAGGGGATCTTGTAAACCGCAGGCTTCCGAAGCACCAAATCATCTTCAACGGAACCCAGGAGTGCTGCTGTCTTTGGTGAAGGGCGAAAAATCTCTTTCACTTTGTGCTCACTGAGAATCCATCCTATTTTTGACGACAGGCTTCCCACGTATGGCAGAAAAGCCATGGATTTAAAACTTTCCGTGTCTTCTTCTGCTTTTCAGTTGGTTTCATTTGTAGTGCCTTATGTATCTGGTGTGGAGAGTACCCGTTGGCTTCAAACACTCTTCTCAGGTATAGAAGCTCGTCCTCCAGACCGCTCTCGTCAGCAATCACGAGTGCTCTGTGTACCAGAGTTCTGAGTAAACTCATCGTCTGCGAAGGATGGTGGCAGCTATTTGCACGTAAATACAAATCCGTATGGGTCAGTTGTCGATATACTGCGTGTCCCAAAGTGCCATCATCTTTGCGCCGTAACAGCATATCCAAAAATGGAAGACATCCATCTTTTTCGATTTCCATCGTGAACTGAATTTGTCTGTGGATGGAATTTAGATGATTTAAAAATTATTTTAACTTGTCTTCACTACGGGGCAACACTACAAGCGTGTCAGCAACATACCTCCAGAACACTGTAGGCTTCAAGCTAGCAGATTCCAGAGTCTTGTCCTCGACCGAGCGAGGTGGCGCAGTGGTTAGCACACTGGACTCGCATTCGGGAGGACGACGGTTCAATCCCGTCTCCAGCAATCCTGATTTAGGTTTTCCGTGATTTCCCTAAATCGTTTCAGGCAAATGCCGGGATGGTTCCTTTGAAAGGGCACGGCCGATTTCCTTCCCAATCCTTCCCTAACCCGAGCTTGCGCTCCGTCTCTAATGACCTCGTTGTCGACGGGACGTTAAACACTAACCACCACCACCATCTTGTCCTCGATGTCCCCCATAAAAAAGTTGGCCACAAAATGCGACAAAGTTCTACCCGTGGCGACACCGTCAGTTTGTTCATAAAATAAACTAAAAAATATGTCGAGGTCAAAACATGTTCAAAATCTCTTTGTCGAAAGTTTTTCCAAAGAGAAACAATGATTCCGAAAGAGGAAGTTTTGTGAGCAACGACACTACATCGAAACTGACTAACATATCAGAATTGCTCAGTTTGAGTGATTTCAGTTTGCCAATGAAGTCCACAGAGTTACGTATGTGATGAGCGCATTTTCCCATCGGAGGCCTTAATATCGACCCTAAGTGTTTGGCACAATCATAGGTTTGAGAGCCGATGTTACTCAAAGATCCACGAGAATGGTGTTCCTCTGCGTCCGATAGTGAGTAACATCAAGTTCCGTTGAAGATGATTTGGTGCTTCGGAAGCCTGCAGTTTACAAGATCCCCTGTGAATGCGGCCGTTCATACATTAGACAGACGATACGTACTGTCCATGAGAGATGCACAGAGCACCGCAGGTACACCCGGCTCTTACAACCCAATAAATCTGCGGTGACAGAACACTGTATTGACGCTGGGCACTCTATGGTGTGCGACAACGTCGAAATTTTAGCCTCGACTTCATCTTTCTGGTGAAGGAAGCAATTGAAAATCGGTTGGCGACGAATTTAATTAATAGAGATAGCGGCTTCAGCTTGGACAAGAAAGGAATCCGGCAATTTCTGTAATAAAATCACAAAGACGTCGCAACGACGCAGCTCGCAGTGATACATCGATATCACCGTGTGGATCGACTGCGCAGCCATAGATCTAATTCTATGCATATGTTACACCTCTTTGCCGCCGATCAACGTCTCTGGCGCCTTGTATATCTGTGGCCGCATGCTCAGTGGTGCGCGGGTTTAAAAGAACGGGCAAGTGCTGGAGCGTCAGTCACCTCGGCTCACTCTGAAGATGGCTGGACGGTTTCACCGCAATATTAGAAGAGGAAGTGGAATTTATGCGGCTGCACGCCTGAAATTTTATGGATGAGTCTTAGCGCCGCGAAAATATGAAGATGCATATTCAAAGAACAGTTCTAAACTAACAGTACTCAGTTAAATCTCTTGGCAGGCGGTCGCTGTCCATACATGATAATTGTATTCACTGTTCTGTTTCTCCTGAAAACTAACCACTGTCTATCTATCGGCCAGCATTTCTCTCTCACTCGGCGTCTTGAAGACACAACGAACGTTCTGCAGGAACTCCCTATGAAGACTCGGACTGACTTACGACTTGCAAATCCTGCTCGTGTACGATTACGTAAACGCACATCTCTCCTGGGAGCGCTGCCGCTCCAGGGCCGTGATTCTCGCGGGCAGCGTGATTGGTTTGCGCGCAACGATGTTCTCGCTGCGGAGGGACGTCCACGGTACTTCTGGTACGAACTGCCGCAAATTCTTGTTGGGTTGTATCTCAGTACATAACACCTCTACATGTAATTCCATGCTTCCAGTGAAAGTTCCGTGTCGCTAGTTGATGCTGAACGTTACTGAAAGTTGTTGATAGTAGGCCCTACCGGAAAACATCCATTGTATACAGGGTGTTACAAAAAGGTACGGCCAAACTTTCAGGAAACATTCCTCACACACAAAGAAAGAAAATATGTTATGATGACATGTGTCCGGAAACGCTTACCTTCCATGTTAGAGCTCATTTTATTACTTCTCCTCAAATTACATCAATCATGGAATGGACACACACAGCAACAGAACGTACCAGCGTGACTTCAAACACTTTGTTACAGGAAATGTTCAAAATGTCCTCCGTTAGCGAGGATACATGCATCCACCCTCCGTCGCATGGAATCCCTGATGCGCTGATGTAGCCCTGGAGAATGGCGTATTGTATCACAGCCGTCCACAATACGAGCACGAAGAGTCTCTACATTTGGTACCGGGGTTGCGTAGACAAGAGCTTTCAAATGCCCCCATAAATGAAAGTCAAGAGGGTTGAGGTCAGGAGAGCGTGGAGACCATGGAATTGGTCCGCCTCTATCAATCCATCGGTCACCGAATCTGTTGTTGAGAAGCGTACGAACACTTCGACTGAAATGTGCAGCAGCTCCATCGTGCATGAACCACATGTTGTGTCGTACTTGTAAAGGCACATGTTCTAGCAGCACAGGTAAAGTATCCCGTATGAAATCGTGATAACGTGGAAGAACATGGGGCCCAATCAAGACATCACCAACAATGCCTGCCCAAACGCTCACAGAAAATCTGTGTTGATGACGTGATTACACAATTGCGTGCGGATTCTCGTCACCCCATACACGTTGATTGTGAAAATTTACAATTTGGTCACGTTGGAATGAAGCCTCATCCGTAAAGAGAACATTTGCACTGAAATGAGGATTGACACATTGTTGGATGAACCATTCGCAGAAGTGTTCCCGTGGAGGCCAATCAGCTGCTGATAGTGCCTGCACATGCTGTACATGGTACGGAAACAACTGGTTCTTCCGTAGCACTCTCCATACAGTGACGTGTTCAACGTTACCTTGTACAGCAGCAACTTCTCTGACGCTGACATTAGGGTTCTCGTCAATTGCACGAAGAATTGCCTCGTCCATTGAAGGTGTCCTCGTCGTTCTAGGTCTTCCCCAGTCGCGAGTCATAGGCTGGAATGTTCCGTGCTCACTAAGACGCCGATCAGTTGCTTCGAACGTCTTCCTGTCGGGACACCTTCGTTCTGGAAATCTGTCTCGATACAAACGTACCGCGCCACGGCTATTGCCCCGTGCTAATCCATACATCAAATGGGCATCTGCCAACTCCGCATTTGCAAACATTGCACTGACTGCAAAACCACGTTCGTGATGAACACTAACCTGTTGATGCTACGTACTGATGTGCTTGATGCTAGTACTGTAGAGCAATGAGTCGCATGTCAACACAAGCACCGAAGTCAACATTACCTTCCTTCAATTGGGCCAACTGGCGGTGAATCGAGGAAGTACAGTACATACTGACGAAACTAAAATGAGCTCTAACATGGAAATTAAGCGTTTCCGGACACATGTCCTCATAAAATCTTTTCTTTATTTGTGTGTGAGGAATGTTTCCTGAAAGTTTGGCCGTACCTTTTTGTAATACCTTGTATAGACGCCCGGCCGTGTCGGGCCTCTGCTTATAGCTAGAAACGATCACCCATAAGTTGTCAACAGTGTAGCCGTTCTTCTGCAATAAGTTGAGTACAATACATTTATTCAGACTGCATTTGCGCCAACTAATCTTTAGCTTCCCTGTCCAGATTCCTGCGCCGACAGATCGTTTGGCCATCTTCCACATGTCATTAACAATAAATGTTGCCGACGAGCAACACAACAGCCTCTTTTTCTGTTCCATTCACAAATGGCAGATGGGCAGAATGATTGTCGGTAAGGCTCCATAAGAACTCTAATTTCTCTGATTTTCACGTCATGGTCATTTCCAGAGACGTATGAGGAAGGAAATAATACGTTACCCGGCTCTTCCCTGAACGTACTCTCTCGGAATTTCAGTAGTAAACCTCCCTGTAAAGCATAACCCATCTTTTAAAGCGTCTACCACTGGCAGCAACTCCATAACCACTAAGTTGTTTCCGATGAGTCCCAGTCCTGCGTATATCACGTTGCGGTGCTCCGAGAGGAATGAACGCTGCCAGATTGCATTCGTCACTGTCACACGGACCCAGCACTTGGTGTTATAATACGGGAAGCCATAGTGCACAAAATACGATCGCCTCTGCGTCGTTTAAACGGTAATTTGTGCAGCTGGCGCTACTTTCGTGACGTGTTCAAATCGATGTCTGTGATCGGGACACTCACAATGGAAACGTACCGGCGTGCTGTCCTCCGTTCCATTCGTATTTCTGCGTGGCTATGGAATTGGTAAGGGAGCCAGTTGAACCTTTATCGTTAAGAATCTTGATAGTTAGTTAATGTTACAGCATAAGCCCGAGGTTTCCGATTCGATTTCTCATTCTACATCTACATAACACATACTTCGCAAATCACTGCATCGTGCATGCATTACTTATAAATCGTGATATTCAGGCCTTTAAGACATTCCGTTTCATTTCGTCAGTTAAGACAGGACTAAGCTTATGCTTTTGTTTATCATCAGTCCTGTAATCTGTTGGCGTCCGACTTCCGTACCTGTGCAGTTCTCTACATTTCAAGTAGAACTGCAGCGCGGGGTAGCCGCACGGTCTAGGGCGCCTCGTCACGGCACGCACGTCTCCCTGCCTGTCGGAGGTTCGAGTCCTCCCTCTGGCATGTGTGTGTGTGTGTTGTCATTAGCGTAAGTTAGTTTAAGTTAGATTAAATAGTTTGTAAGCTTAGCGACCGATGATCTCAGCCGTTTGGTCCCATGTAACTTACCACAAATTTCCAAAAATTTCAACTAGTTCTTACACTCTACATCCTCAATTATTTGCTGTAGATATTCCAATCCATGTCTTCTGCTACAATGTTTTACCTCTGCAGAACCCTAAGGCATTTGACTCGCACCACACACAAACTTATCATCATGATGCGAACGATATGTTTTGTTGTAATGAAATGTCGTTAAGTGACTTATCGATTGTTGTAGGAACTGCAGAGTGCATACATGGAACTCCTAATTGGTCTAGATCTGTTTACGTGTCATGGTTTAAGCTGAGAGTGGATCAGAATCGGTAAAACCACCGTACTTCTGCTTACGCAGCATTCTCAGAAAGGTACCATTAAATCAAGGTTGGTCTATGCCGTCTTTTATTACTTCACTTGGAACATACTTATCAAGACCGCGACTTATAACTTCTTTCAGCTTTAATCACAATTTTTTGCGTTTGCCAGATCTGAAGGAAATGTTATTTCTCCCTTTAAATCTCCTCCTGATTAGCAGAGTGGTAACGTACTTGCCTACCCTGCAGCGGGCCCGCATTCGATTCCCGGCGGGGTCGGAGATTTTTTCCGCTCGTGGACTGTGTGTTGTGTTATCCTCACCACCGACATGCAAGTCACCCGATGTGACGGCTACTGAAATGAGACTTGCACTCGGCGGTCGAACTTCCCAGGATGGGGCCTCCCGGCCAACAACGCCACAAGTTCATTCATTTCCCTTTAAATAAGTACCAGGTGATCAAAAAGTCAGTAGAAATTTGAAAACTTAATAAACCACGGAATAATGTAGATAGAGAGGTAAAAATTGACACATATGCTTGGAATGACATGGGGTTTTATTAGAACAAAAAAAAAAAAAACAAAGTTCACAAAATGTCCGACAGATGGCGCTGGGCAGCAGGTAACTGCTACCGTGACGGGTAAGAGGTACGCCGATATGTTACAGAATCGCATCATCCACAGCCTGGCTGATAGACACTTGATGGAACGTACGATGTTTGTGCAGGATGGCGCTCCACCCCATACTGCGAGACGTGTGAAATATCTCATGCGCGCGTCGTTTGATGATGATCGTGTGCTCAGCCGCCACTTTGGTCATGCTTGGCCTCCCAGGTCCCCAGACCTCAGTCCGTGCGGTAATTGGCTTTGGGGTTATCTGAAGTCGCAAGTGTATCGTGATCGACCGACATCTCTAGGGATGCTGAAAGGCAACATCCGACGCCAATGCCTCACCATAACTCCGGACATGCTTTACAGTGCTGTTCACAACATTATTCCTCGACTACAGCTATTGTTGAGGAATGGTGGTGGACATATTGAGCATTTCCTGTAAAGAACATCATCTTTGCTTTGTCTTACTTTGTTATGCTAATTATTGTTATTCTCATCAGATGAAGCGCCATCTGTCGGACATTTTTTGAATTTCTATATTTTTTTGGTTCTAATAAAACCTCATGTCATTCCAAGCATGTGTGTCAATTTTTACCTCTCTATCTACATTATTCCGTGATTTTATTCAGTTTTCAAATTTATACTGACTTTTTGATCACCCTGTATATAGTGATCCTATCAGTTCGATTGAATACAAATACACTCCTGGAAATTGAAATAAGAACACCGTGAATTCATTGTCCCAGGAAGGGGAAACTTTATTGACACATTCCTGGGGTCAGATACATCACATGATCACACTGACAGAACCACAGGCACATAGACACAGGCAACAGAGCATGCACAATGTCGGCACTAGTACAGTGTATATCCACCTTTCGCAGCAATGCAGGCTGCTATTCTCCCATGGAGACGATCGTAGAGATGCTGGATGTAGTCCTGTGGAATGGCTTGCCATGCCATTTCCACCTGGCGCCTCAGTTGGACCAGCGTTCGTTCTGGACGTGCAGACCGCGTGAGACGACGCTTTATCCAGTCCCAAACATGCTCAATGGGGGACAGATCCGGAGATCTTGCTGGCCAGGGTAGTTGACTTACACCTTCTAGAGCACGTTGGGTGGCACGGGATACATGCGGACGTGCATTGTCCTGTTGGAACAGCAAGTTCCCTTGCCGGTCTAGGAATGGTAGAACGATGGGTTCGATGACGGTTTGGATGTACCGTGCACTATTCAGTGTCCCCTCGACGATCACCAGTGGTGTACGGCCAGTGTAGGAGATCGCTCCCCACACCATGATGCCGGGTGTTGGCCCTGTGTGCCTCGGTCGTATGCAGTCCTGAATGTGGCGCTCACCTGCACGGCGCCAAACACGCATACGACCATCATTGGCACCAAGGCAGAAGCGACTCTCATCGCTGAAGACGACACGTCTCCATTCGTCCCTCCATTCACGCCTGTCGCGACACCACTGGAGGCGGGCTGCACGATGTTGGGGCGTGAGCGGAAGACGGCCTAACGGTGTGCGGGACCGTAGCCCAGCTTCATGGAGACGGTTGCGAATGGTCCTCGCCGATACCCCAGGAGCAACAGTGTCCCTAATTTGCTGGGAAGTGGCGGTGCGGTCCCCTACGGCACTGCGTAGGATCCTACGGTCTTGGCGTGCATCCGTGCGTCGCTGCGGTCCGGTCCCAGGTCGACGGGCACGTGCACCTTCCGCCGACCACTGGCGACAACATCGATGTACTGTGGAGACCTCACGCCCCACGTGTTGAGCAATTCGGCGGTACGTCCACCCGGCCTCCCGCATGCCCACTATACGCCCTCGCTCAAAGTCCGTCAACTGCACATACGGTTCACGTCCACGCTGTCGCGGCATGCTACCAGTGTTAAAGACTGCGATGGAGCTCCGTATGCCACGGCAAACTGGCTGACACTGACGGCGGCGGTGCACAAATGCTGCGCAGCTAGCGCCATTCGACGGCCAACACCGCGGTTCCTGGTGTGTCCGCTGTGCCGTGCGTGTGATCATTGCTTGTACAGCCCTCTCGCAGTGTCCGGAGCAAGTATGGTGGGTCTGACACACCGGTATCAATGTGTTCTTTTTTCCATTTCCAGGAGTGTACTATCCTCCCTATCTTGATGACTTTTTTGCCGTTGGTGACTGTTGTTCTTGTAATAGCGTCATGGTCGCTAACCCTCCCTTTTTGGTAACACTCTCAAAAAATCGGGTCTACTTGTAACTAGGAAGTCTAAAATAATTGTTTCCCTTGTCGATTTTTAGAAAAGTTGTCTGAGGCAATTCTCAGAATATATTGTCAGTATTTTTTCGCAAGATTGTTTGTCCTTATAGCCGATAACTTAGACATAGTTTTCTCAGTCGATGCAGTCACCAACTACTACTATCGTATGCTCGGATTATTTCCGTGGCATCGAGTTTAGGTGATCTTTCAATGATTCTACGACCTATGTGTCTGAATTAGGTGGTCGCTAGAATCATCCGATTATTAATATAAGTCCATATTAGTGCGCAGTCGCATTCACTTTGGATCTGCTTCTTGCTATAAACACTCTTCCTGGAGAGTTTAATCCATCTTTTCAACATACGTACCACGTGTTGTCCGAAACTTCCTTGATCTCGACTTTGGGTTTCAACCAAAACTCAGTTCGTAGAAGATGTCGGAGCGATTGCTCTTTAAGAGCGATGTTAGCTTTAGGACTACTGTATGAATATTCTAACAGTTAACAACTAATATTTTGAGATTCTCACTTCCTGCTTTTGCTACCCGATCTGCTGAAATAGCTGGTGAATCTAAAGCTAGTTTTCCTACTAGAGGTTTCGGAGTATCGTCAGATCTTCGAAAGAAAATATGCATTCTATTCGAGTGGCGGTTTCCGGTGTACAGCGTACACCAAACTTTACAGGTCTTCACTACGGGCAACCTCGTCACAGAAGCGGAGAAGCGTCTGGGTTACAACATCCACTCGACTCCAGACAAGAGAAACACCCGTCAGCCCTTGGGACGATGCGTCACATCGACAGCTGTGCAGTGACCTCAGGAATGAGACTAGCTGTCTTCTCCATTACCGCCAATCTCCGGAAAGAACTGAGAATGATTTCAGAAGACAGACGTCAGCATTAGCGCGAGCGACGATCTGCAGCTCATTGCTGCCTGTGCTCTCAGTTGTTCCCGGGATGACCTCCTCTACCTGGGCAACAATTCCTCCCGAGATACACACCGAAAGCGCATTTGGTTCAGCTCACTCCCGTGGCGCTATTTCTACATCTACATAATACGCCGCAAGTCACCTAATGGTGTGTGGCGAAGGGTACTTCTGCTTCCACTAACTGGTCCCACCCTCTCTGTTCCACTCGCAAATGGCGCGTGGGAAGAATGATTGCCGGTAAGCTTTTGTATTGGCTCTAATTTCTCGAATTTTCTCGTTGTGGTCATTAAGCGAGATGTATATGGGTGGAAGTAATAAATCGTCTGACTATTCCCGGCCGGACCCTGTGGCCGAGCGGTTCTAGGCGCTTCAGTCCCGAACCGCGCTGCTGCTACGTCACAGGTTCGAATCCTGCCTCGGGCATGGATGTGTGTGATGTCCTTAGGTTAGTTAGGTTTAAGCAGTTATAAGTCTAGGGAACTGATGACCTCAGATATTAAGTCCAATAATGCTCAGAGCCATTTGAACCTTTTTTTTTTTTTTTTTTTTTTTTACTATTCCTGGAAAGCGCTCTCTCGTGATGCACAATGCCTCCCTTGTAATGTCTGCCACTGGAGTTCGTTGAGCATCTCTGTAACGCTCTTACGCCGACTAGACAATTACGGACGAAACGCTGTTCTACTCGTTGGATAATCTCTATCTTTTCTGTCAGTCCTACTTGGTAAGGATATCATATTGATAAATAATACGGTCGAACAAGAGGTTTATAAGCCACTTCCTTCACGGACGAGTTACATTTCCTTAGGATTCTTCTTAAGGATCTCAGTCTGACATCTGCTTTTCCTAATATTTATGTTATGTGGCCAAACCACTTAAGGTCGCTCTAGTTTCTCATCAACAGTGTAGGCGTACGGTAGTGGGTCTCTGATCCTATGTATGCGCAAAATCCTACATTTATTTACATTCAGAATCAACCGTCAGAGCCTGCACAATCACCAAACGTCTGCAGAGCGTTCTGCAAATCGATGCGGTCTTCTGGGGTTTGCTACTTTATTATAGACAACCACATCATCTGTGAACAATCTTAAGGAGCATCCGATGCTTTTTATTACATCATTTATATACACAGTAAACAATAACGGTCTATCACAGTTCCTTGGGGCACTCCGCAAATTACATCTGTCGATTTTTTACCGTTAAGACCAACATGTTGATCTGTATCTGAAAGCATGTCTTGAAGTCAGTCTCAGATCTGGTCCGATACTCAATAAACTCGTATTTTTTTTCACCAAACGGCAGTGCAAACCAGTATTAAGTGCCCCTCCCCTCCGCCTCCCAAGTGGGGCGATCACGCATCTAATATTATTACTACGTGCTAAAAAACAGCTCCTTCCTTCCCCTCTGCAGACGCCCTAACCGTGAGAGAGAGAAGACAGCAGCACGAGCAGGAGAGGTAAAGTCCGCTCACATTATCAGCGGAAAGCAAAGGCACAAAGCTATGCATTAGAGTTATGGGGCTAGCTTCCGATACATTACCCGCTTACAACCTTCCTCTGACTCACCTCCGTCTCTGGGAACGTCCCGCTAGTCACCATCAGATGACTGCTTGGTGTCCGACCGGTGTTGCCTGCGCACCAGACAGACAAAAAGAGTATTTGGCAAGCTCCCCGTCGCCTTCGCAACGGCAGGCGGCCCTGCTACTCTATCACCAGCGCAACTCACGGCAGCCATATGAAACCGGTCGACACTGGCCAACGCAGCTTAAAGCTGTTCGCAAACAGCAAGCAACTCCGTCACGATCGCGCAACGCCCCCAGTTCCTAGCCATGAACTTAGTCCTTTCAAGTTACTTTCTGTAACGGTCGCAAAAATCAAAGTGAACCGAGAGATAGCAGCGTTTATGGCGGCGTTAAGCTGCACAAGTAAATTAGCTCACGAAATCGTTAACTCTCGAAAACATATACGCATAAATTTATAAGAAACACTACACAGCACAGATAAATAAGCAAATACTAATCAGAATGACTGAGCTATCCAAGCACGACTTAAGACCCGTCCTCGCAGCTCTACTTCCGCTAGTACTTCATCTCCTAGCTTAAAAGCTTCGCCGAAGCTCTCCCACTAAACTTGAGACTAGCAGTTCTGGAAGAAAGGATACTGCGAGCTAAAGGCAAAGATCTCGAGTTCGAGTCTCGATCCAGTACACAGGTTTCATCTGCCTTGAAATATCGTATCAGTTCACACTCCGCTTCATAGTGAAAATTTCATTCTGGAAACATTTCACAGACTGTGGCTAAGTTATGTCTGCCCAGTATCCTTTCTTCCAGAAATGCTGGTCTTGTATATTTCGTAGGAGAACTGCTGTGATGTTTGGAAGTTTGGAGATAACGTGCTGGCGGAAGTAGAGTTGTGATGGATGGATGGGGGGGGGGGGGGGGGCTTCGTCAGTCGTGTGCTTGGGTAGCTCCGTTGGTGAAGTACGTGTTCGTGCGAGAGGCAAAGGTTCCGAGTTCGAGTTTCGCTCTGGCACACAGTTTTAATCGACAGGAGATTTCAAATACTACTCACTTCTTCACAGGAGACCGTAAGACAGAGAATAAAAGCAAACACTTTGTACAAACAGATACGTCTGCTGCTGCTAGACGCCCTCCCTTCCCCAATCCCGGCTGGGTTCGACTTTCAACGCTGGTACTTCCGGCCACCTTGAATCGACGTTAACAAATGTCATTATTCAACGTTTCTCTTCTTTTACTGTTTGTCGTATTAGCGACGCGAGGTCATGAGGATTTCCCAAGGCTGCCATTGGTGCGACATTCCGATATCTGTCGACTGGCTTTCGGCGTACTGTCTTCTGGTTAACTACCTCGATGTGCAACAGATTGTCTGCACATTAGATGAAACCCTCTATTGTGGTGACGTCCTTCAAAATGAGTGCTTGATAGACGTAGTTTGCTGTGCCCTTCATTAGATATGAAATTTTGTTCGCTTCCTTCATTTTCACTCACACTGTGAGAAATAACGCCAAAATATTTTTTTAATAATTTTTTCATTTACACAACTTAGAGTTGGCCATGTGTTAATGTCACGTATAAAGCTGTATATTTACCTACTAAAATGTACTTTAAACAACGTCAGTGGTTAGCTGGACTGCTATGTTTATGGATGCAGCGAATATTATCGATAGGTTTGTTACTGTTTATGTTTATGAGCAGACAACTTTATTTAATACTAAGATAAACAGGTACTGAAAAGATGTAACAACTACCAAAGAAAATAAATTGCTCCTAACCTTTCCTATCCTACCGGACACTGAGTCCAAAGATTAAGAGAAAAAGTCACCTCTTTTGAACAGGAATTTCTTTGACCAAGACAATTTGACACTTAGACAACTGTCATTCAGTCAAGATGGTATACTCAGTGACGAAACAAAACAGTAGGCTTTAACAGAAATATCGACCTTAGACAATGTGTCTAATAGTGAATTTTAAATACAACAACACTTGTAAGTAAGCATTATAAATATGGATTCTTATAAGGTTATATCACTTGTTTCACTGTTATTGTCTAATATGCTTTCAGAAAACACTTGATAATGGCACTTTGAAGCCGAAAGTATGATCGTGGAAGTGTAAATGTAACACTGAAAATAAACAACAGTCTAATGGCGGTACTCACTTTAAAGGAACGCCAAAATACTCTGCAGACACAACTTTATAGTTCCCTTCTGCCCTTGAGCTCTGTTCCTCAATTGTTCTTCGGCTATGCGGACAAGCTGCTAGATGTCACTGACTGTTTTCTTAATTTCTGCCCGAAATATTTCTATATCTTGAGCTTCACCCCATTCTTCTCAAACCACTGCTGATCTGTAGCGACAAAGTACACGTTGACAAGGCATATCGCATCACCCCATCTATTGTATTTAGCAACTCAATCAAATCGCTTTTAGCCATTTCGTCGAATCCAGGCCAGCAATTGCCAGAAGCACTCCTGGATGCCTGCTGTGTATCTGACTCACTGATGGTCTTTTATTCGTTGCTGTCTTCACAACACGGACCGTTGAAGGAATGCACTGTATGTTTTCTCGTTCCTGCCAGTGAAGGGAGTGGATTCTCCGCAGACTTCTTGGAGCCATAGTGATGCTGATATTCGAGGTACCTGGCGTCTCTACCTAACACTGTCACATAGACTCCATTATCAAGTATCAGCTACGATAGCAAAGTTGTGAACAAGAACCAATACATCACTCTGGAAACACATTTACATCGGGTTCCCTGTCACGCAATCCTCAGTTTCAGAGGCAAACTCAAACACTTCGGTAAATGTGTACGGCCTCTGGTAAATAAGTCAGAAATATCTCGCAGTTGGTCCCCTCCTTCTGCACACATGTACAAACCACTCTGTTTATACAAATTTGCTAACAGTCTCTGATGAAAGTTCCACAAGGTAACGTTACTGCCCGATGAAAACTTATCTCGACTCATATACTCACAACTGCGTGCAAGATACAATGTCCGGTCGCATTAATTAGGGGAGTTTTGGGGCTAGCGAATTACCGATAAACTCATCCTGGTGCTCATCGAACCACGCACGTACACTGCGAACTGTGACACGCTGCGTTATCTTGCTGGTAGTTGCCATCTTGCCGATAAAAACAGACTTCATGTAGCGAAGACATGGTTCCCAATGAATGATGCATACTTCTTTTGATCTACTGTGCCTTGCAGAATGGCCGGCCGTGGTGGCCGAGCGGTTCTAGGCGCTTCAGTCTGGAACCGTGCGACCGCTACGGTCGCAGGTCCGAATCCTGCCTCGGGCATGGACGTGTGTATTGTCCTTAGGTTAGTTAGGTTTAAGTAGTTCTAAGTTCTAGGGGACTGATGACCTCAGATGTTAAGTCCCATAGTGCTCAGAGCAATTTGAACCATTTGAACTTTGCAGAATGACGAGATCACCCAGGGAATGCCACGAAAACATTCCCCAGACCATAACACTCCCACCTCTGACCTAGATACTTCCAACTGTCATTAGAGTGTGTTTGCTCAGTGGACTCCAGTTGCAGTGCTGGCGTAGAAAATTCCAGCCTTCGCTGCCGATGAAAAGCAGTCAGCTTGGGTGCATGAACCAGGTGCCTGCTACAAAGCCACATAGACAGCAATGTTCGCTGAACGGTCGTTGAGGAGACACAGTTGGTAGCCCAATGGTTCTTCTGGGCGGTCAGTTACTCAACATTTGCATGTCTGTTCGCCCGTACACATCTCTGGAGCCATCTTTCATCCCTGTCATCTACGGCCCGTGGTGCACCACAATTGCCTCAGCGCCGGTTTTAGATAGTGCCATTTTGCCTTGTTCGGTATACTTTAACCACGGCGGCACGCGAACAGTTTAAAAACTTGGCCTTTTCGAAAATGGTTCCATCCTTGGCCCGATAAACAGCGATCATGCCCTTTTTGACATAAGATAAATCGCTACGTTTCTGCACTACGACAACGACTGCTCTGTTTTCCGCCTTCCCACTGCGCTCCACTGCTAGTAATGCCACCTGCCGTTTGTGAGTGGTTATCGCACGTTGACGTCGAACATAGGCGGTGGTCACATTAATGTGACGTAACCGTGTATTTAGACAGTAATAGCGTCGGTATTATTTTTCAGAATGTGCCATTCTGTTTCGCAACGCAGTACCTACTTGTCACAAAGTCTTGGGTGCCGATTCAGATACTGTCAATCAGCATCAGCAACATGGGCATAAAGCGGACATCCCCAGATTGTATGTTCTGGCGTGCCTTCTTCGTCACAGGCGTATTCAGTTGTTTGTCTTCGACCAATTCGATTCCAGTAGGTGGCCTACGGATCGTGACCCACCAAGGAGTGTTTCAGGCCTTCTGACGGATTCAGGTGCCTCATTCCCAGCCTCTGTTCTATATCTGTGAGAAAATCATATGTGCACCTCGCTGCTTCTGCATCATCCCATGGTTTCTGCCACAGATAGAAGGTCGGGCTATGAATTTGTAGCTTTCTTGCTGCCCGTTTTCTTATTAAATTATGCACTTCGTAATGTTATTTCTTCAGTCAATACATCGCCGCTTTTTTTTTATGTAGAGATCGAGTGGACATGCTAATAATTTTGTTCATTCTTCCTGTCACTCTTGTTCATTTCTTAAATATGTGCACTATCATTTTGTCGCTCGTCCAGAAAGAAAATGAGGTATCTGATGGCGGACTTTGTCTTTATGGACCTGTTGCTTAAGTTCATGACAGGCCTCTTAAAAGGTTCCCATTTAACAACATATACGTGGTGTTTTCAGGCGCAACAGACAATTTAAATTCTTTGCACAACTGATGTAATTGTTTAAGGGCTATTTACATCCATCTTCCACGTTGCTTCTGGAGCTTCCCATCACAAGAGCCATCAGGTCGTCGGCATATGAAACTACTACTACATCCGTTTCGTTACCCTACAGCTTTCTTAATATCGGGTCGAGTATCAGATACCAGAAGACGGGGCCAGATATAGATCCCTGCGAGTAGCCCCTCGAAATTTCTTTTGTAATGGTCTCTCCTCCATTTTGACAGTAATTTTTAAAACAGTTGTATAAAGCTCGTCAACAGTCGGTCAAAAAGTGCTGGCCACCATAAGTAAGCGAAAGCTCCGGCGATGGCCACCGTTATTGCTACAAAGCATTTCCGCGGAGCGGTTTTTGCAAGTCTTATCGCCTCATTTACAGCGTCTCCTGTTGACTTTCCACTTCTGAATCCGTATTGTTGCCAGTTCGGTCAATGTAGAAATCTTTTCTCTTGTCGTCTACTGCGTAGCAGTTTCTCCAGCACTTTTCTTACAGTATGGAGAAGCCAAATTTGTCTGTAGTACTTGGGAGCTAGGGGATCCTTGTCTTTAATTTATTTAATGCAGTGTCATTTCTGAGTTCATTTCTGGAGGAGTCAATTGTAGAGATTATAACGTTGGCGTCATTTGTGGTGAGGCCTCTTTCAGCTTTCCAGGTTCTGGCTTTTCTGACCGCATTTTCGTTAAATATTGTGACATCTATAACAGACTGCCCACAACACCTCCCTTCACTTCTGTTTGTCACTTTCATATTTAATTTCGTTGTGGCTTCCTGTAAAATCATGTTTCTCTCATCCTGCGTTGAAGTAAACCACAATTATGACTTGGCGTTTGCGTCCACTGTATAGATCAGCTGCTCCCTTTGACCAAGGTGACTGATATCCTAACGTGCTCATATATGGCGTCAATAAATTGGAAATACATTGAGACAAAAATCAAACTTCCCTTGACTGTCAGAATGTCAACAGAAGTGATGTCCCAATTACAGTATTGTACTATTTTTATAGCTGAGATTTTCTTATTAAATGTTACAATGGCTGTCATCGAATTTTGGCCGTGAGATGCTACTGGCATTCCTGGGATTTTTCAGACTTTCGTGTATGGCTCCCGAAAGAATAGTACGTCGAACTTCATTTACTCAGCTAATTTGCGAATTCCATGCATGACGTCCTGACTTCTCGTACAATTGGCAGGACTATTTTTAAACACGTTGTGTCCCTCTATGGATAGTATATGTGAAAGAAGTAGTTTGGCCACGGTTGTTACGGGTCAAATGCTATTCTGCCATGCGATATAACGAACTGCTTATACAGCTCCTCTCTATTGTATACTACATTTCTTCTATGAAAACTTTAAGCAGTAAGTACTCCAGAAGCTGAGGTTCAGTAGGTAGGTTCTTCGATCACAATTGAACGCAATCTACAGCATCGATTGTAGGAAACGTTATAGATATTCTTTCCGCGCGTTTATTCTTATTATGTGTCTTAATGCTGTAATCAGGTCTGAAAGTTCTTCCAGTCTGACACGGCGAAGTGCATCTTCACATCCTTCATAGATCTGTTGTAGATGGACAATGGAAGTAATGCTTTGAAAATTCTGCGATGAGAGTAGGAATGGAGATGAGATGAAACTGATTAATCTTAGAATGGCTAGACAGACGAGTGTATCTGTTTAGATGTAGCTGTGTAAACAGGTGTGGTCGGACAAGTGTGGCGAGAAAGGGGCTCGGGGACGTAGAAAAATATTGCCCGTTGCGATCTCCTTGCGATAGAAACGACACAGTATAATGGCTAAAATGCGAGTAGGCACAAGGGAGTGTCCCTTGCAGTATTAGAGCTTAAGCAACTTCACACCCTTCTTGAAAGTCATGTTTATGTCTCCCCGTTTTTATGTGGGTGTGTTGCTGCTAATGGGTGGCACTAGTGTCATCTACGTGAGTAAATACTTTCGTATTCACAAGGTCGTCCACTTAAACGTTTCAGCGCGAAAATCTCTGGAACAACAACAGATACTACGATACATTCTAAAACGTAAGTGAATATTATTTTGAACACAATCTTATTTTTTCTAACGGACTCCCCGCATTATTTCTTACGCAATCAATAACACGAAAAATCGTAAAAAGAATGGCGTTGGTTGCATCGCAATACGTCAGTGACATCCCGAGGTATTCCAACGCGAAGTTGACCCTTGACATAAACGAAACGCGCCGCTATTGCACATACCGAGATGCAAGTGTGAACCCCTCGTTGCTCGTAATCGCGATGTGATTCCATACTACGATGCAACAAAAGCTGTGTTTATTGCAATTTACTCTGTTATTATGTAGACTGGAAACAATACAGATGTTCAGTCACACTACTATGTACAACTACCATTTGTCCCTCTGTTAGATCTTCGGTGACCCATTAATTATGTTTAGCCTGGCCGGTGATATTTGGTTTTTCGTTACCGTTACGTCCATTCTAGTGCTTTAGAAAGATCAACAAAGCACACTCCAGTAAATCCTGTCCCTATTTTTCAATATGTCTGCCAGTTACCAGTTCACTTAATAACGATGTTAATAGCAATAAGTACAGCGTTTGTTGTATTGTAGCATGCAATCATATCGCGATTACGAGCAACGTGGGGTTCACGCTTGCATCTCGGATTGTGCAATAGCGGCGCGTTTCGTTTATTTCAAGGGTCAATTTCGCTTTGCAATATCTCGGGATGTATCTGACGTATTGCGATACAACCAACGCCATTCTTTTTATACTTTTTCATGTTATTGAGTCCGTGAGAAATAATATGGCGTGTCCAATTAAAAAAATATAGGTTTGCGTTAAAATATTTGCTTACGTTTCAGAATGTCCCACAGTATTTACTTTCCTGAGACCCTGTCTTACATTCATAACCGCGAAAGTTAGTTTTCAATACTTATAGTTGTTCCAGAGTTATTTGCGCTGAAACGTTAATGTGGGCTACCCTGTATATTCATATAGTACTTTACATTGAAGCAGTAATTAAACCAGCCGTCATGGGTAGATGAACTTGAACACGACAAATTAAAATGACTATATAATTAACATCCTGCAAGCTACTGAACCGAAAAGCAACTTTCAATAGTAAACATAATCATATCATTAATATGCCAAATAATCACATCAAAAGGGTTATTTGTCTAACAACTAGCCGTCACCAGGTTACGTGGTCCTTAATTGACACACTACCGTCCGGCGACACCACAGTGGTGCCGTGCGCGAAGTAGCGGTCAACGCCCGGCGACACCACAGCGGTGTCGTGTGCATAGCAACGCTCGGTGACTGACGACAGCACTTTAGTATCTTTTGCATTCTTTTGGTGTTTTGTTTAGGTAACAATAAGATATACAGGTCAACAAGTTTTTTTTGTTTTTATGAGTACTTGTGCCCTTTCATCATGGCAGACGAAAGAGACGATACGATTATTTACGATGAATGCGCGGAGCAAAACTTGGAGGTTGCCACTACATAACGTACATCTCATCATGATCCGGTTGACAGACTTTCCGGTCACATAAAGCAACACCACATAATAGGCCTACGCATTTCCAAAACGAATAAAAGAAAACGAAGAAACTGCCATGTATGTTCCAAAAACAGAAACAAAACAACAACAGACTTAATACGCACGTCTTGTGGAGTTGCGTTACTTCTTCGAGATTGTTTTGCTACAATCATATGAAAGAGAAATACTAAGCATCAAAGACAACGCAAATGAAACAAACAAATTTTGTATTAATTTACCAATGTATATCTTCGAAATTTAATGAAAGTAGGGGAACAGGGTTGAGAACCTATGAGGACTAACGATGAGATTAGTAAAACTTAACAGTTTATAATCTCCTGATAATGTCAAGACCGGCCGCTTCAGTTTGGAACCGCGTGACCGCTACGGTCGCAGGTTCGAATCCTGCCTCGGGCATGGATGTGTGTCATGTCCTTAGGTTAGTTAGGTTTAAGTAGTTCTAAGTTCTAGGGGACTGATGACCACAGATGTTAAGTCCCATAGTGCTCAGAGCCATTTGAACCATTTTTGAACCGGCCGGCGACAAGCCAAGTAATCAGAATTAGCGCTGTAGGCGCCAAGCGAATAAATTTGTACGAGACGTGCGGACGGCAAAGTGTTAATACACGACGGAGACATAATGCAAGGTCAAAACATTAAAACTATTCTAATGACTAACGAATCAGTTTGTGGCCGCTCCCGATGGCGGCGCCTCGCCGTCTATATAACAAGTTTCCTTGCAGTGTTCGCCGAGGTGTAGCGTGCATTTGCAATGCCACAGGCGGCTAGCTTTCATCGCCTCAAGCTCTGACCATTGTAGCATACCACACCTTGCACTTCGTTGTTTTGCTACACTTTAATAAGTAAATTTATAAACGTGTCAAAATATAAATGTTGGTTGAATTTGTTCTGCTTGTTAAGCAAAAGTTGTGTCCCCTCCGATCAGTGTAACTATCTATATACCCAGTAAATGCAATTGCCCTTTTGATGCGTTGTGCAAGATCTATGAGTCATTCTGAAAGTGCCGTATCCTGTTAAATATTTTCAATATATACGAACATCCCAATAACTGAAATTTTTTTTAATATAATAAAGAAGAATATGCCGATTCATAGAGAGACTAGTAAGTCAAGAACAGTCATATACTCTTTGAAATGCGAGAAATTGTCTGCTTTAAATACATTAAATTTTATGACAAGATATGTTGGCTACCACGAAAAACCTCGCAGGAAGACAGTGTGTACAGAGGAGTTACAGTCGAAAGAAATATTAAGGTTTAAAGTTCTAGCTATGGTTATGTCATTAGAGGCATAGAAGGAGCTCGGGTAGGGCAATGCTAGGATTGAAAATTGACCGTGTCCTTTCAGAAAGAACTATATAGTTAATCCTCTCTCTTGATTTAGGGAAACCATGTGAAACTTAAATCAGGTTGGCTGGAAGGAGATCTGAACCTCACTTCTCCATAATGCGAGATCAGTGTGCCAACCGCTGCGTCACCCTTATCGCTGAGGTCAATCGAGCAAGGAGAAGAAGCTCCAAAGCATTTTATGCTTGAAACAATCATCGTTTGAAAACTGTGGCTCATTTTATTTGCTGTGCCTTCAAGGAAAATTTAATTTCGCCTTAACCAAGACGCGATCATTTATTTTTATTTACTCATGTGTGTTTTGAACAGCTTCTGAGCAGTCCTTAATGGATAATTGCGTAGTTTCTGGAAGATAATGAAAATGTAGTCACTGTATATATTTTTTCTGTTTTAGGTCAAAAACTATTTGTATGACGTAAAAAATAAGTGTATAATTCCTAATTCCATAGACATAATAGTAAAATTCATTTTTGTGTAGTTCGCAGTTTCGAAGTTTTGTCCCTATTTAAATGTGCTTTTTATAAATAATATGACCAATTAAATATTCTGCAAATGAACAGAAGCATTACACACATACCATTCAGTAGAGCTGTAAATATTTCAGGGGTACAGGACTCCTTTCAGCCGGATATTGGTCTCTTCATTTGTTATTGCAATGTGGTACCCATATATTCATTCTGTTACTTTGGTACATGCTGTTCCGTTACATCATTTTCAATTCGTTCCTGAAATAACAGTTTTGTAAATAAGGCTTGTGCGTGTATTTCTGTCGGATTTTTCTGATCTCAGTATTTATATCGTCTAAAAAAGTTATTTCAATTTCATTTATGTACATCTCAACACATTTCATTAATATACAAATACTTAACTTGTGATTTAATTATTCGAAAAAAGGTTGATGTTTCTAAACATTCGATGTAAAGTTGATTATCTCCGATGAGCGTTCTATCTTTGGTGGGTAGCTGTGTCGAGTTTTATTATCAGCCCAGCTGTGAAGTTATTTGCTGTAGTTCGCCTGAGTCATCGTTATGTCCCTGGAGTCAAAACTAACAAGCTGTAACTGGAAATAAATAAATTGATGTGTTTAATGACAAAGGAACCAGTTATTCCATATAACAACCAGAATCACGACGTTCCGCTTACAGTACACAAAAATAAATATGAACTCAGGAATGCCTAGAACGAACTTTTGTGGAGATCAACGATACAACACATAAGTAAAAATATTTTCCAATTTTTCCTCAAACAGCTTTTAAAACATTGCAATTTACCCATTATTTTGGTGTAAGATGCAATTAGAAATGAACGTTAAACATATTTAGTGGTTGAGAGCAAAAGAGGAAGCATTAGAAATTTTGCACCGAAATGAGCGACAACTTAACAATTTTTGCTACACATGTTATGATCCTACTGCCATGCATTTTCAGTTGCTAGCTTCTGCTTTTGTTTGTGATTGGCATGAAGCACAATTCTGTATGTATCAAGAGTGTTTCAGAGCATACAGTTCATTGCAGTTTGTCGCAAACGGAGTTTGCATCAGGCGATCTGCACATTTACTCTTGTTCACCCAGAAACGTTATTAGTTAAGATTGCAGTGGGCACAGGAATATTTTGATATTCCCCACGATACATGGTAACTGATTATATTACGACAAACTGACTACCATAAATATGCGTGCTCGGCGAATGCAAGGCGTGACAGACACCAGGCTGCGGTGACATAGGGAAGGGAGGAGGGAAGATTAGCGTTTAACTTCTTGTCGACCATGCGATCATTAGAGACGGAGAACACCCTCAGAACGGACAAGAAGGTGGAAGAAAGTCGGCCCCGTCCTGTTCAAAGAAACCATATTGGTATTTGGTTTCAGCGATTCACTTAGTGAAGCCATAGCGATTTAAATCAATATGACTTGGGGATTCGAGTAACGGTATTCCAGGATACGAGTGCAGAATGCTTATCACTTTGGCTCGGTTATGGCAGTACCATATTGTAGAAACCATTCAACTGGGTCGCATCTGCGCTATGAACGCTATGGTCTACGTCAGTGGCGTTCCGATCACTTGATTTCCTGACATCGGAAACGGTGTTTACACGCAGGATATTTGTTATATTGTAAGGGAAGAATCGTAATGCGCTCTTATGACGAGCACAATGTTCAGCTACAATTAATGTCCTCACCTCCTAAATTCGCCTCGAATTAGTCGTGCAAAACGACAGTGATGTCATCGAGCGCCAGCTCATACGTTAAAAACCACTTATTCGAGTCTATAGTAAATAGTTATCAACACACCTTTGGAACTAGGTGAGTTGTGACAATGGTCAGGATAATTGAGTGTATTTGGTATGTGTGAATAGCGAAAACAGGACTGAACTTACGAACAATCATAACAGTCATTTATATTAGAAATGAAAACTATGCAACATCACACTAACGCCCGCATCTCGTGTTCGTGCGGTAGCGTTCTCGCTTCCCACGCCCGGGTTCCCGGGTTCAATTCCCGGCGGGGTCAGGGATTTTCTCTGCCTCGTGGTGGCTGGGTGTTGTGTGCTGTCCTTAGGTTAGTTAGGTTTAAGTAGTTCTAAGTTCTAGGGGACTGATGACCATAGATGTTAAGTCCCATAGTGCTCAGAGCCATTTGAATCACACTAACGTTGATTGAAAAATTGGCACACGAAGTACTTGAAACTAGTCGCAACCCGTTTATTTTTTCATGTTCGCGCCTTGTAGTCGAAATGTACACCGGTTGCCTGGAAACCGAAAGTTGGGGGTTCGAACCCGGGTTGGAGCTAAGATATTTTCAGCCAGCCTTTTAGCTCTCCTTCATCTCTCAAAGTTTTCGTTTCTGTGTCATCCCTGAAAGTTGCTAATTGCACAACAAAGTGTCGCAGCACGTAATGAGCGTGGAATCCTAATTCTTCTCACTCAGCTCTGAGTCACAGCTGTAGTTTCACAAAGCTCGAAACCATTGGTGTTAACATAGCTGTTTTTCAGTCGGTTTGGCGTAACAATGCCCACGTAACTGTGGCAGACGAAACCCGAAAGCGAAACATGACAGACCGGCGGATAGGGGCCGACGAACCCAGCCTAGAAAGTTCAGTTTCCGCAGAAAGCCGAGTAACTGCGCATGCCGCTCATCCAGCGTCCTGGCCGCTTCTCGTCACTCTCCCTCGGCGATTCTATCGCACATCTTGGAGTTTTTAGATTAGTTAACCATAGTTATATTGATAACGAGATAGTCTGAAATGGCATAAAGTAATTCTGTACGTTTTCTCTTCTTGTTGGTAGACATGGCAACTAACCACCGGCTTATGAATGGGCTAATGATTTGGGAAGGTAACTTTTGGCGGTTTTAACACCATTTCAGCAATGAGATTTCTGAGAGAAAATATGAGAAGCATGACCTGCAGACCATATAACATCATTTACATTACACTTCCCAATTTGCAATGATTTTTGCATTTGAGTTCCAAGGCACTGAAAACATTGTGCAATCGACGACATTCTCACTGTGTCGTTCATCAACACCAGCAAAGGTTTCAATGGTATCGTACGTGTGTGGAACTGAGTTAGGAGGACAGTCATGTGCAGATACTGACTGGCATCAGTGTGGTTCGTATTTCCTATTCTGTTTCAGTGGAGATGCCTAGTGAATCTACGTGAGGAGGGAGTCTGGATTACATCAGATGACCCAGCAGGTGATACCAATCTGTCATCATACTCATTCTGTGGTCGTTGACAGCCTGCTTCGAGGTACAGGAGGAATGATGATTTCTGTCTCACTTTTCCTGACCTTGGCCCTAGAGGTAGTTTTCCAGCACGATAATGCTCATCCAGATGGCGCATTAAGGGATTGCCTGTAAGCAACAGACTCCCTGTCGCTGTTCACTTCATCTTTGCCCGAACTTCTGCACTCACTCTGTCCAGCTGTGTTTCCCTAAAGATGGTAGCCACAGCCTCCATCTTTACAGAGGTAAATTGATTTAATTTCGTTCATCATAGTCGATGTTTTTAGAAAACCTGCTACTGTGCCATTGATAATTTAAATAATGAAAAACTGCACCAGTTACTTATTTTTGTACGCTTAGCGCAACGTGTTTCAATTATTTATTCTCATGTTCAAATGCATTTGCTTACATAAATATTTCTTATAACTTTTGCATGTGTGATTTTCTACTTCTCTTGCATTGTAGTTGACTTTTTCAGATTTTACCGCAAAGGGGAAGATCGGAGAAAAATGAATCTTGGGATGTTTTTATACGCTGATATTAGAGATGGGGGTACAATACTTATAAGTAGAAAAAAATTCATAGAAAAATACTGCAAGATTCATTTTGACTGATCTTCCGATTGCAGTAAAATCTCAAAAAGACAACTATAATGCAAGAGGGATAGAATATCACACATGCAAACATAAAAAAATCTTTATGTAAACAAAGGCTCTTGAAAATGAGAGTAAATTCTCGAATCGCGTGGCGCTAAGCACGAAAAAAATAAGTAACTGGCACAGTTGTTCAGTATTTGGTTCAAATGGCTCTGAGCACTATGGGACTTAACTTCTAAGGTCATCAGTCCCATAGAACTTAGAACTACTTAAACCTAACTAACCTAAGGACATCACATACATCCATGCCCGAGGCAGGATTCGAACCTGCGACCGTAGCGGTTGCGCGGTTCCAGACTGTAGTGCCTAGAACCGCTCGGCCACCCTGGCCGGCTGTTCAGTATTTCAATCATGGTAAACTGACTAATCTGAATCATAAATGACGCTGGCTAGGTCGGTTAAGTAAACATCTAAAAATGACTTCATGTGAAATTTAAATAACTTACCTATTCTAACAACCCTACCACAACACAGGTCAAAAATTAATTATGACTGTGGTGTTGCTCACGCTGCTAAATACTGCATTTTCGGGCAACAACAAAGTTATATTATGTGGCAGGTGTCATTAGAGCACAGTTAATAAAGTCATTTCATGAAATAATGGATAAACTAGGCACTCATCTTTTCGTGTTTCCCACGCTGGTCACGTTGTGAATTCATGGCTCTATCGTCGAAAATCTAGATAGTGATGATTCCAAGCTCAGATGCAAAGAGACCTAGGTGTTATTCTGCGATATTCAAAAGTTTTATAGATGTGCTTCACAAACCATTCTTGAAGATTAAACCTTTGAAAGTTAGCACAATGGCGATGTAAAAAATTAATCAGCACTCCGAATTTAAGTTACACTTCTTTTTATTACTTTTGTTGCAGTATCACACAACACACAAAACATCACATTATAGAACATACTTGAAAATATCTTCCTCACTGTTGAAGTTCACATTTTATAAACTGACTACAATTTACGTCTTTGCAACATGACGACCAAGACTTGACTCTCTAATAACCGCTTACGCACCCAAAACTCAGAGTTACAAAAACGACAAAGATCATAGTGACAAAAGAGAGAAATCATGTAAGAATAATATCATTGCAAATATAAACATATCGATGTATCAAAGTACCTCTACATTAATGAAATCAAATCTGAATGTTGTCTCAGAAATATGTTAACTACTTTACAGAAACGCAGTAGAATATTGCTGGTATCAAGAGGTTGAGTTGAGGTGTCGTAATGCTTACGTAATTCAAGTACCATTACACTATGTAAATATATTGTGTGTGTTTTCAGGAACCAACGCAGCACTTGAGTAACGATAACTTCTACAAGATTTGCACGACTATAGAAAACTTGGTCAACCACAAAGTACTAGAGACAATAGATTTCGTAGTCTATTTGTTTGCAGTACTTGTATTCTGAATCTTTTCCAACAGAATTCTGAATTCATTATTGGGAGCTGCAGTATTTATGGTGTTGTGATTTTCATTCTACATTCATATCATATTTAAAACGTTGATTACAACGTGCTCAATCTTGTAGCACGAACCACTTGCCATAAATCCAGATTTAAAACTACACTCTCACAAAAGATATGAAACAAATCTACAAATTAGTCATTGTAAAACGAATTTTGAATTTTCTCTCACATCATCATAATTCACTGAAGGAGGATTACCGAAATTCCGATCATTTGAAGAGGAAAGGTACATATCTCGTTTCCGCACAGTGTACTAACTCCAATGACAGGTATTCCTCAAAGAAAGTTGAAAACTATCTGTTATTTAGGTGTGGAAGCAGTTACTGCGTTTGTCTGGGCCCATGGGCATATTTCCGATCATTTGAAGAGGTAAGGTACATGTCTCGTTTCCGCACAGTGTACTAACTCCAATTACAGGTATTCCTCAAAGAAAGTTGAAAAATATTTGTTATTTAGGCGTGGTAGCAGTTACTGCGTTCGTCTGCGCCCATGGGCATAATTTTATGGCTGACGCTCACTACAGGCAGTAGGGCTAAAATCAACAAAAAGACTTTCGAGGAAAGTTGTAAGAACACAGAAAAAGGAAAGTAGCATGTGTTATTCGCTCCTCCCCCATCCTCCCACCCCCTATATTCTCAATGTTGTATTCTTAAATTCACAGCTTTTGTGGAAGTTAATGCTGTTGTATTCAAACTGCCCGCATCCTTTCATGCGAACTGTTTTGAGACTATCTTCTTTTATTGTCAAAAAAGAGAAACGCTGCCAAGATAACGTGCTAAAATTTCACTTTTGTTCCTTTGCCTTTTTGACATAGGCTTAAATGCCCTTACAGCAGTAATTTCATTAATAAATGTACTCCTAGTTTCTGACTTTAAATTACTGTTTCTGTTATGGGCCAGAAGGGGAAAGGAGTGCGGATGGTGGAGAGGGTGGGAAGTGGTGACGATGTGACAGATGTGAGATTGGGTGGGGGTGGAGGGTGGGGGAATAGAAATATGCACTCTGTTGTCAGAGATGTCACCTTCTGCATTCATTATGTAAGAGAACTCGTTTCCATGCCATTAACACAACAAAAAACGCTGCGAACGAGGAATAGCTTTAATCACATCAGTACAAGTAGCATCCGTCTCGTCGCTGCCAGGTAGAGATATTGAGATACACACATACACACACACACACACACACACACACACACACACACACACTTTTTCTGGCCGTCTTTTATTCTAAATTGTCGTACTTATGCACTCTGATAATGAATTAACTGACAATTTTATTTCAGTACATCAAAAAGTAATGACTTGCTCGACGTGTACTGTAGTGTACCTGTGTCCTTCTCAACATAACCCAACCAGTCCCACATACGCCCTTGCACAATCACGAAGAAGAAAGGAAGATAAAGGCTTTACGTCTCGTCGTTGACAAGGCCATCAGAGATGGAGAACTCGCTAATACTGGGGAAGCTGGAAGAAAGGAGTCGGCCACATCCTTTTGAATGGAACCATCCAGACACTAAGCAATTTAGGGAAGCCACGAAAATTTAAATTTAGATGGCCTGATGGGTATTTGAACGACCATCGTCCCGAGTAAGAGTCTAGTGTGTTACAAGTGCGATTACACAATCAGGATATTTCACCATTTAGTCACGACTAAACCCAATGAGGTTATTTCGCATTATTATTACTTAAAATAAATTCTTTGTTTGATGAATATCTTTGTTCTAAGGAGAATAAAATGTCATAAATGCTATTCATTCATCCATAATCAAATGTCTTTGTATGGATGTCGCAATTAAACGTATAAATGCTCTATTTATCACTCAATTAGAGGAAATAAAATTAAAGGAACAGAAATAACGTACAAGCAGAGTTTGGACGTTACAAATACTGTTGTACAGTCAATTTAATCTTCGACACAGACAATGTCATCGTCTGCTAGTGTACTTTAAACGTACTTTAAACGTAAGTTTAAGTACTATAGTACAGCCAGTTAATCTTTAGAGCTGTCAGACAACTTTACACGCAATCTTTAATGTTGTCAGCCAAGTCTAAACGTAAGTCACCATACTGGAAATAAAACATGTACTATAAGTAATGTCAACGTAAGTTTTCCGTATTGCCTCAATTTGTGTCTTTGACAGTGTATATTCTGACAATGCTCTTGTTCATTTGAAGAGCGAAAACGGAAAATAAAAAATACTTGTGGCTGTTTTCAAAAACTTAGAAATAACGTGATTCACGTAACGGGAATTAAACATAAGACTGTTCGAGTAACACACCAAGGCTACAAGATTGCATTATGTAATACACACATCAAAAAACGTTTTGCATCACCCCAGTTCCCAGAACTCCTGAAGACAGACTTTGACTGTGGATATTGTAGCACAGACACAGTCCCTTTGACTATTCGGAGATGTCACTAAACCCGCCCAAAGATGTAAACAGCCATGCATGAGCAGCGCCTAGTAGACGGAGGGGGTTCGACAGCCGATCAGTTCCAGTCATTCCACCAGGAAGGAGGTACACGGCTCGTGTTGTCTATAGTTCAACCACGCCTAGACGGTCAATACCGCGGTTCGATTGCGTCCGCATTGTTACTTTGTGCCAGGAAGAGCTCTCAACAAGGGAAGTGTCCAGGTGTCTCGAAGTGACCCAAAGCGACGTTGTTCGGACATCGAGGAAATACAGAGAGACAGGAACTGTCGATGACTTGTCTCGCTCAGGCCGCCCAAGGGCTACTACTCTAGTGGATGACCGGTACCTACGGATTATGGTTCGGAGGAACCCTGACAGCAACGCCACCATGTTGAATGTAAACATGTAACAACCGCAGGACGTCGTGTTACGACTCAATCCTGGCGCAATAGACTGCATGATGCGCAACTTCACTCCCGACGTCCATGGCGTGGTCCATCTTGGCAACCACGACACCATCCAGCGTGGTAAAGATGGGCCCAACAACATGCCTAATGGACCGCTCAGGATTGGCATCACGTTCTCTTCACCGATGAGTGTCGCATATGCCTTCAACCAGACAATCGTGGGAGACATGTTTGGAGGCAACCCGGTCAGTCTGAACGCCTGAGATACACTGTCCAGCGAGTGCAGCAAGGTGGAGGTTCCCTGATGTTTTGGGGTGGCATTACGTGGGGCCGATGTACGCCGCTGGTGGTCATCGAAGGAGCCGTAACAGCTGTACTATACGTGAATGCCATCCTCCGACCGATAGTGCAACTATATCGGTAGCATAATGGCGAGGCATTCGTCTACATGGACGACAATTCGTTCCCCCATCGTGCACATCTTGTGAATGACTTCCTTCAGGATAACGACATCGCTGACTAGAGTGGTCAGCATGTTCACCCGGCATGAACCCTATCGAACATGCCTGGGATAGATTATGGACGACGTGACCCACCAACCACTGAGGGATCTACGCCGAATCGCCGTTGAGGAGTGAGACAATCTGGACAGACAGTGCCTTGATGAACTTGTGGATAGTATGCCACGACGAATGCAGGCATGCACCAATGCAAGAGGACGTGCTATTATGTATTAGAGGTACCGATGTGTACAGGAACCTGGACCACCACCTCTGAAGGTCTCGCTGCGTGGTGGCACAACACGCAGTGTGTGGTTTTCATGAGCAATAAAAACGGCGGAAATAATTTTTACGTTGATCTCTATTCCAATTTTCTGTAAAGGTTCCGGAACTCTCGGAACCGAGGTGATGAAAAACTTTTTTTTGATATGTGTATATAAACTAGATATGTAACGTATTTCTTTCAGTTATACACCATCCTCTTTGGTTAATTTGATGTCTGTCAACCTGATTATTTATTTTTAGTAACAATTTTTGTTGCACGCACTCTTTCATTGAGTAACAATTATTTTCTACAATAAATTATTATACAGCGTGATTCCTCGATATACATGATTTGGGTCTTAACCATTCTTTCCACCTGGGTGTAAGCAACCATTATATCTAGTTTGGTGATCATCTATGGAGCTGTTTACTACGTATTCCTCAAAGTTTTTCAGTACAAAAACTGTAGTTTGGAAAATGTATTCACTTGGATCGGTGAAATTTTTCATCCTTATAAATAGTTCAATACAGTGGGCGCTTTTGTGATTTTGAGTAATTATTCTGATGGCCGTTTTTCCAGATGATGGAATATACATGCGCTAAGTGTGTTGTTCTTAGGCATGATCTATGATACACTGTGGTTCATATCCGAACGGCGTAGCATGCTGCCCTGATTATTTTTGCAAAAACGGGGATGTCTTCAGCACATTTCAATTTCTGTTCAATAAGTGTACGTCATTATGTGCTTTATGTGTCGTTTTATTAAGTGTTTTTACTTATATAAAAGTTCATGTTATTAGTTTTTATTATATTAATACTTACTTTGCTTGTTGACCAGTTGTTGACCATCGGTACCGTGTCAGCTTTAACACGTAACATTCATGGTGTCCTACTGTAATTACTACATTGCTTCCATCAGCAAACAACATCGTTTCAACTAGTGTGCCCATAGTGGTAAGTCGGTAATGTGATTAGGAAACAGTGCATCGCGAGATTGAATTCCTCCTTGTGGTATAGCAGGAACGTGACGCGGCGGGGTAAGTATACAACCGGAGTAGAGACGAATGGAATACTATTCTAGCGACGATAGAAATAGGCAAATCGACTGACATATGTTACTTTTAAAATGGGCATGTTGCTACGGTCCGGCGCCTGGAAACGAGCATCGCGGAAACGGCGAAGCTGGTCGGCTCTTCGCATGTTACTGTCGCGAGCGTCTATGAAAAGGACGGTGAAACCACGAGTAGGCGACAAGGGGTTAGGAGTCCACGCCTCATCACAGACCGTGGAGGGCAGAGGCTTGCCTGCTCTGCAGAACAGGATAGGTAGCGATTTGTGGCATATCTGGCGACAAAGCACACTGCTGATGCAGGCACGAGCGTTTCGGAGAACACCGTCAAACGCATATGGTTGAACATGAGACTCCGCAGCAGCGACCCCTCCATGTTCCAGTATTAACTCAACGACATCGTCAATTACGATTACATTAGGCTCGGGATCATCTATATTGGACCGTTTATCAATGGTGTCGTGTCATCTGGTCTGATCAACTACACTCATGTTCATAAATTACGGATAATGCTGATACATGGTGAAACAATACTCTGATGGGCGGTTTGCGGGCTTAAATCACCTCGGGGTATGACCATGTGGTGCATTTGACCTGCGGTCGTCGCACGGTGGCGCTGGCAGCAGTCCACATACGCAGAGATGTGTTGGTGCATGTCAAAGTACGGTGCAGCGAGTAAGTGTACAGACGTTTTCAGACGCGCTAATGGTGACTGTGTGTTGAAAATGACTCAAAGAACACATATTTATGATGTTATGAGGGGTAGAATACTAGGGCGACTGGAGGCTGGTCAAACACAGCAGATCGTAGCACGGGCCCTCCGTCTGCCACAGATTCAGGATTATGGCAACGATTCCAGCAGACAGGAAACGTGTCCAGGCGCTACAGTACGGAACGTCCACAGTGTACAGCCCCACAAGGAGCCCTATATCTCACCATCAGTGCCTGAAGACGGCTACGGACTACTGCAGGTAGCCTTGCTCGGGACCTTATCGCAGCCATTGGAACAGTTGTCTCCAGATACATAGTCTACAGACGACTGAACAGTCATGGTTTATTCGCCTGGAGACCTGCGAGGTGCATTCCACTGAGCCCTGGTCACAGGAGAGCCCGTAGAGCCTGGTGTCAAGAACACAGTACATGGTCATTAGAACAGTGGTCCTAGATTATGTTCACGGGCGAGTCCAGGTATAGTGTGAACAGTGATTCTCGCCTGGTTTTCATCTGGCGTGAACCAGGAACCAGATACCAACCCCTTAATGTCCTTGAAAGGGACCTGTATGGAGGTCATGGTTTGATGGTGTGGGGTGGGATTATGATTGGTGCACAGACTCCCCTGCATGTATTTGACAGAGGGACTGTTACAGGTCAGGTGTCTCGGGACGTCATTTTGTACCAGTAAGTCCGCCTTTTCAGGGTTGCAGTGGGTCCCACCTTCCTCCTGATGGATGATAACGCACGGCTTCACCGAGCTGCCATCGTGGATGAGTACCTTGAAACAGAAGACATCAGGCGAATGGAGTGGCCTGCCTGTTCTCCAGATCTAAACCCCATCGAGCACGTCTTGGATGCTCTCGGTCGACGTATCGCTGCACGTCTTAAAACCCCTAGGACACTTCAGGAGCTCCGACAGGCACTGGTGCAAGAATGGGAAGCTATACCCCAGCAGCTGCTAGACCACCTGATCCAGGATATGCCAACCCGTTGTGTGGCCAGTGTACGTGCGCATGGTATTGATGTCGGGGTACATTCACAGGAAAAAAGTGGCGTTTTGTAGCACATGTGTTTCGGGACGGTTTTCTCAACTTGTCACCAATACCGTGGACTTACAGATCTGTGTCGTAATTGTTCCCTATGTGCCTATGCTATTAGCTCCAGTTTTGTATAGTGCCACGTTGTGTGGCACCACATCTCCAATTATCCTTAATTTATTAGCCTGAGTGTACGTTTCTTGCTACACCATATGGTCGTGTTCGGAAACGTCGTCAACCAGCCGAACTGTTGTTCGAAATATGCACCGTGCCACGGTCGCAGGCCAGTGGGTGTAGTGTTATGATATGGGGGCCATTCATGTGGACCTCCATGGGAGTTGGGGTAATTATGGAATGCTCCATGAAAGCTATTTACGACACGATTATTATTGCGGACCACCTGTATGCTTTCATGCCCGACCGTTTCCCCAACGGCAATGGAAACTTCCAGCAGGATAACTGTCCTTGTCACAGGACCAGAATAATGCTACAGTGGTTTGACGAGCGTGATAGTGAACTCACAGTCGTGTCTTGGCCACCAAATCTGCCTAATATGAACTCGACGGAAGACAACTGGACCGCTGTCGGGCGCCAGCTCCGCTCCCACAACCAATGTCCTGTAATTTACGGAAACTGCGTGACCTGTGGGCAGACATCTGGTGGCACACACCTCCAGAAATCTACAGATGACCTATCGAATCCATTCCACGCAGAATCTCCGCTGTATTGAGTTCCAAAGGTGGACCAACACGCTATTAAGCAAATGACAATAATGCTGTACTAGGGTACAGAAAAATGCTTGTTACCTGTGCTCCTTTATCCACGGCTCCTAAGACTACTTTTGTAAATTTTGCTACGGCAGCTTCTGCTCCCTTTTCAGATTTGAAATCCAGCTGTTCTTTGCTCAGAAGTTGGTATTTGTTTAAATAATTAAAAGTCTAAGAAGCCGACCTTGACAAGGGTATTGGACGGGTCAAAGCTGGCGGATAGTGAATGTACCATCAAATATGGTGGACAGAGGCGAATACACAATAAGTAGTCCCGGACCTGGGCAAAATAAAACCAAAACCACTTTGCGTCTGTCTTGTAGCAAGCGACAAAGTGGTCAGCGTCTTTTCACCAGTGGTGTGGCTGAAATTTATATTCTGGAAGTAATCCTTCCAGTCTTAACACTCTGAGTTCACTCAATGAGTCTACTCAACCCAACCTGATTCCAGGTACAATAATCATGGACCATTTTCTTAATCGCAATATTACCCAAGGTGGTCAATCCACCACCAATATTATTGGTGGTGGATTCTTGGGCGGCCAGTTTAAAATGCAATGTGATTTAACAGAGGAAATCGGAGTCTTCTGGGCAACTTAAAACAAAAAAAAAGAAAAAAATGCATGGTTTGCAACACTTAACATACAAGCACCTTCGCAACCTCAAACCTTCATAAATTGGGAGATACATTAAAAGAACAGAAGAGTCAGATTTTGGCACTTCAAGAAACACGAATGACGAACAATAATACCATGAATTTCGGCAATTATCGTCTTTTTAAATGTAAAACTGATAAAAGAATACTTAATATTACACCACATCTGGGAGCTGCTTTGCAGTCCCCAAAAATATTTTAAATTCAATAATGGAGGTCAAACCCATTAATAACAGACTAACGACAATTTCTCTTTAATGAACAAACAAAGCATACACTTTAATTATGCCCATATGCCAGTCAATGAGAATAACCGTAAAAACCTGAAAAAGTTAATGAATCTTGGGAAATGATAGAAAGCATCATCTCGAAAATTTCCTCAAACCATGTGACTTCGTAGGATTTCCCGGCTTATTAAGTCTTAGGAGTCTCTTCGATTTGCTGACGGATCCCAAAATCAACTCGGTTCGATATTTCGGCAATACAGCTGTTCGCCATCTTAAGGAAATGCTGTTTCTGCTGATGAGTCCCGCTGAGAACTCATCAGCAAAAGCAGCATTTCCTGAATATGACGAACAGTTGGATGCCGAAATACCGAATCGAGTTGATTTTGGATCCGGCAGCAAACCCGAAGAGACTTTCAAGTCCCTCAAACCGTGTTAAAATTTTACTAAGTGAATTTAATGTTCAATTAGATACAGAGAAAAAATATAAGGAAACGGTGGGTGGATTTCCTGCGCATAAATGAAGAAACCAAAATGGTCAAAGGCTTGTTCAAAACGCAAAAATTTTAACCTTAAAATCATGTCAACACATTGTAAACAGAGCCCCTCTAAATAAAAAGCTTGTCGGTCACCCAATACGTTTATTGGGGAATTTCAAATCGATCATGCAGCAATTTCATACCTTAACTACAAAGAAATTTTAAATGTCCAAGTTAGGAGAGGGGCTAATACTGATTATGACCATTATTTAAAGAGAATAAAAGTAAAACTTCAACCTCAAAAACTATTCAAAACATAGAATGTTATCCCAAAATTTGACATTGCTAAAATAACCACAACTCTAACAAGCTAACTTTACAAAAACAATCCAAAAATTGGCTAACCCTAAGAAAAAGTTCATCAAAACAGCACAGAATTTAATTCCGCTTCGAAAGAAACAAAAACACCCTTGGTGGAACGCATATTGTGAAACAGCAGTTAAGTCTTGGCATGAGGCAGACAAAAATTGAATTAGTAACAAAACTGAAAATACTTACAACACCTTTCTAACTGTAAGAAAATAAACATCTAAATTAATCCAACAGACTGAAAGAAACTCCGAAAATGCCCAACTTTTAGAAATCGAAAAATACTTTCAAAAGAACAAAATAAGAAACCTTCATAGAAGATTCTAAACAAAACCAGCTGGTCACCAACCTCAAAGTCTTTGCTTCACAACAGAAAAAGGCAGTTTGGCTCTTAACAACCGGGAAAATTGTAAGATATTTGGTAATTATTTTGAAAAACTATTAAACTGTTCAGGACCAGCGAATAAATTCCAACTACAGCAAACTAATAACACCAACCCTATCTCTAAAGAACCTGACGAAACCGAAATAATTAAACAAATTAAGAGATTTAAAAACAATAAAGCATTGGTAAAAGCAGTCTAATTGCAGAACTACTCCAATCGGCCCTACCTCTACAAAAGAGATCATTCAACTAACAGGACACATCTGGCAGTCTAAGAAAATACCTGAGGCCTAGAAAACTGCCCTCATTCATCCATTGTGTAAAAAAGGGATAGAACCAATGTTAACAGTTACCGAGGAATCTGTCTTCTCCCGTTCACATACAAAATTCTATCGCAATGTTTACTTGATCGAACCCAAGAACAGTTAGAACCTAAAACTGGGGAGTACCAAGCAGGCTTTAGACCAAACATATCCTGTCCGGAACAAATTCTTAATTGAGAACTAATACTTAGGCACCAAAGAATTTGTAGTAGCAATATTGTATGTATATTTGTGGATTTTAAAAAGGCCTGCGACTTAGTTGATCGTGAATCTCTTTTCCCAATTTTGAAGCAACAAGGGGTGGATAATAAAACTCTAACACTGATTAAGGAAACTCTAACCGACACCAGATATAAAGTTAAATTCATGGAAGAAATTTCTGAACGATTTAATATAAAGACTGGTGTTAGACAGGGAGATGAACTTTCCCCATTACTGATTAACTGTGTTTTGGAAAAGGTAATTACAGTATGGTAAGAGCAAAAGTCGAGTCAAAATATAGATCAATCAAATTAGGTTGAAGTAATTTAGAGTAGATTGCGTCGCCTTTGCAGATGATCTGACAATTTTAACTATGGATATTACCAAGCTCAAAAACACATTGAAGTTCTTAAGGAAATTGCGGAAAAAGTAGGACTACAAATATCATTCGAAAAAACTGAATATATGACTATAACAAACAAGCACCAATGTTTTCAACACGAAATATGGAAAAATGAAAAGGATTCCTCCATTTAAATACTTGGGGGAAATCATACAAGAAAACGGTCTGAAAAATAAGAAAACGAAGTTCGCTGTCAACAAATGTCAACTGCATTCAGATTAACACAAAATATTTATAATAAAACTCATTTTCTAAATTCAGTAAACTTACGCGTTACAGCACTGTAATCAAACCTGAATGTCTTTATGGAGCAGAAACTTTAATTTTAAATAGAAGGAGGGATACTGAAGAAATTGAAAAGAAAGGAAGAGAACTTGTAGAAAAATATTGAGCCCCAAAATTGCTGACGGTGAAACTATTAGGTTGACAAGTAATAAGGAAATAGAAGAATACACATTCATGGTGACATGAGAAAACGAAGACTTAAATTTTATGCGTACATTAAAAGAATGGCACCCAACTAGGTTCTCAAAACAAATAATAGAATCCTACGAAAACAGAAGCAAAGCCAAAAGTGAACCAGTTAAATGGATCGCTGCGATTAATGAATATCTTAAAGTAGATGGTATAACTCAGGCAGACGTTACAGATAGAAAAACATTCAGACAAAAGATATTTGATTGGAAAGTTGGTCAGAGGGAAATTAGAAAACGGACTGGAACACCGTGGTCTGAAGAAAAAAAGATGCTTCATTCTAAACGGATGAAACAAATTTGGACACAAAGGATGGCCAACCATCAAAAGCGACATTGACTGATTTTACTGAGCGTGGTCCTATTGGGCCTATTCGTGAATAATAATAATAATTCATAAGTCTGTTTTAACAATAGTTACTATTATTTTTGAAAAAGAAGACAGTAGCGCAATAGGTCTGTAATGCTCTGTGTATTCTGTATTACCTTTTTGTGGATTAGAAGAATCTTTGTAGGTTTTAGGTAATCAGGGACGGAACCGAATGTGAAGGACTCGCTTATAGTGTCTCTTAGGAGTGCTTTTATTCAGTCGTTCGGCAGATACATTGGAATCTCGTCTAAACGTGTGGACATGTTACTCTTGAATATTCCCACTATCCCACTGATATAGTCCTCAGTGGCGGGTAGGAGCAGCATGTGCAAGGTACAATGTTATTTGTAGCTGTATGGTGTATTTTGAGAAGCTATTGTTGCGGTTTGGGTGGTATACAACAAACATAATTTTTCACAAAGTTTGCAAGGACCTTAAGCCGTCGCCAAACGGACATGTTTCTTATCGCGAATCACACCAGATGTGGTACCGTAGTGATTGCTGCACGCTCTGAAACGACCTGTTACATCTCACGGAACGTGATTTGCGACATCAGCGCTCTCCAGCGGCAATTGAGAGCGGCATCTAGCGCACGCAATATACAGTTTGCTTACGAAAATGGACGAGCGTAATAATAGCTGCGTTGACTGTTAGCGATCGTCGACAAAGGTCTCCTCGGTGGCGACCTGAACAGCAAGCATACAGCATGGAATTCACGAAAAACGAAGCCGAAAGGACAGGCTCTATTTGTATTTGTGGGTGATCTGAATGTGGCGATCCTCGGCCAACATGCACCAACAAGGACACCGTACCACACAATACAAGCACCGTATGTGCTATGTATCGCCGTAATCAAGAATATGAGTCCCAATCTACAACTACACTGGACGATCGCTCCTCAGACCATATACGGGTCCTCATCCTTAATGAACGGCCGAATTTCCAGCCACCACCACCTAGCACAAGAGTCTTGGATTGGCTGCAGTACCAGACATATCTGAGCAACAACACTCATCCCTCACAAAATACGGCTACCATAGGGGCAGTGGACATAGCCATCGATACCCTAAAGAAGAAGTTCCAAAGTGCCAAACAACAGGCCTCCATATGTAAGTTTTTACCTGACAGCAACTACGACGAGTTTACGGAATTGTATATGAAGACTTATCAAGGCCAGACGTCCACACCAACGACCCTCGATGAAGACGTCCCCCTCCACCGGGAAGAAATTCTAACACTGTGGGAAGAATTCCGGAATATTCCATTCCACAACTGACAACTCCTGCAGAAATTACAAGAATCATTGAAAATACGCCAGGCAAGGACCAAGTCAGTAAGGTGGACCTCAAACAGCTGCCAAGGAAACCGATTATACACTAAACGAGGACTGTCAACAATTGCCTGCTGTTAGGGTATTTGCCGGCCGGAGTGGCCGAGCGGTTCTAGGCGCTACAGTCTGGAACCGCGGGACCGCTACGGTCGCAGGTTCGAATCCTGCCTCGGGGATGGATGTTGTGATGTCCTTAGGTTAGTTAGGTTTAAGTACTTCTAAGTTCTAGGGGACTGATGACCTCAGAAGTTAAGTCCCATAGTGCTCAGAGCCATTTGAACCATTTGTTAGGGTATTTCCCTACAGCATGGAAAGTGGCCAGAATTGTTCCATTCCCTAACCCAGGAAAGAACCTATCACAGCCTGGAAACTACAGACCGATCAGTTTACTTCCGACGTTGGGAAAAATACTGGAAACAGTGCTACTTCGACGACTACAGGATGTCGTTATCACTCATGATGTGATACATCCTGAGCGTCATCAAATGTGATCACTTCAGACACACACAACACACTACAAAAAATAGCGATCACCAAAGAAGGAGGGAATCAGCCAGTGATACAAGGAATCAGCCAGTGATGCAAATAGCACTCTTGCAGTTCCATCTTCCCCGGCACATTCACAAAATAGACCAAACTCTCTTATTTATAATGAATAGCTTAGAGTATTTCAGGTCATACTTTTAATAAATTAATAAGAAAGTCTCAGTATCTCATAGAAAACATAAAGTAAAAAAAAGAAAAAAAATCATTCACAGCACCCCACGTGCAACCTTTCCCTACAGAGTTCACAACTCTGCCAACTACGCTACAATGCTACCACATCAGTAGTGTCTAAGTTATTTGTTATGCGTTATGTCTAAAGGCTCCAAATTTTACGTCATTATTTCATATTTAACTATAAGAAATTGTTCAAAAACGACGCTCTTCTGATAAATCATCAATGCTCCGTGCACTGTAACGGTATATGTCCATAACAAAAAAGCTAGAACACGAGAAGCATCAAATACGAGAATCCTTTAACTATTAATATGTAGATTGTTGTCAATTTGTTATAAGAAAAACAATGCGTTTTCGAGAAATCCTCACGTTCCGGTGCTTTGAAACAGCCTATATTCATAGCATGTACGTTATAATATAACAACCGCCAAATACTCTAAAAGACTTAATCCAATGTGGCGTCTCCTAAATTCTGCTCGTGAAGTAAACCGATGCTGCATCTCACTTGTCACGTTCCTCTCCACGAGGCAAAAATCAGACTACGCAGATTCTTCCTTTCACGCCTCACAATTCAGTGCGATGTCAGTAAACTCGACCAGCTCTTCGAATGATTTTTATATAAATCATCTTTCTACACCTACAAGGATACTCTGCAAATCACACTTAAGTGCCTGGCAGATGGTTCATCGAACCTTTGCCTTAGCAAGCAAGGAGAATTTTACTCAGCTAAAGGCGATAACGCTATCAGAAAATCGTATATCAGTACGCATGTTGTATTGAATGTTACGTCTCTATAGACAGAGCTGAGGCAGCCGGAGGCAGAGATGGCTCTCCACGCCTGAGTGTGCTGTGGTCACCGGCCGGAACGGATCTGCCTGCTGGCGAGCTGTTCGAGCGGAACCACAGAACCGTGCGCTGCTCCGGCTGCTATTACGTCCTATGTTTTCTGAAAGTCTGTTACTTTAAACAGGCCCTAACGAGTTCAGAAGTACTCCCGGAGACGGCGGAACAAACACAGAAATGGTGCCAGGCTACATATGCTTGTACGAGCTACTCAAGGGTTCTCACCATCCTTGAAAAGGTCAAACGTAAGTGATAAACAGAATTCATCCTAAGAGAGTCAAGTCTCTACTGACATACCGGCTTCCACCAGACTGCTCATAAAACCCTAATGGAGAACTTTATAACTCAGCCAAGTTAGATGCTGTCATGGATGGAAGGAGTAATATTTAAACAGAATTTCTTTACGAAGGTGAATGATGATATCCGTGGTAAAAGCAAAGTATATGTTTTGTCCACAATCAAAGTAATCTAGAGCGAGAAAGAAGTGCTGGAAAATGAGTCTCCGAGATATAAGGAAGGTTATAACGTCTCACCAGTGTCGGATTGGTTAGAGGTGGAGTACGTACTTGGTTGGAATTGAATGTGATAAGAAAGTGATTATGGTCTGTTGAATGAATCAAACCGGTAGTCGCTTGAGGTGATTTTAAGAAAAGCGCGAACGAAAACCTAAATTGGAATGACTGAATGAGGATTTGAATCGAGCTCTTTCCTATACGAGTGACTTACCTTTACCGCTTTTCTCAGTAATAAGAGTCTGTATAGTGACGTAGGCAATGACACTATCTGATATGCGAGGCCTTTCATATAATCGGGATCAAAGAGCATCTCTTCTCCCTATTTGTATCTCGGTTTGGAATGGTTTCTCATCTTGGGTTTCTACAGTCAGCCTTTCATTCACGCCAACGAGTTTGGAAAACTCTTCAAAGGTTATATGTAGATTATTCTAACATTCTTAAGCCTTAGTAGATTCGAAATGACTCGCTGCAGGTTATTCTTGATCTAGGAAAATTGTGATTTATATTACTGAGGTGTTGACTTGACATGCATCAATTAGATAACATCATCATTAACAATAAAGAACAGTTTTGTTAAACTTGTTTTGACTTTAAGATCTTAAAATATTGCCCTTTACACCTTTTCTGTGGCCTTCTTCCATTATGTTTTCCTATGGCATTGGTTCAAATGGTTCAAATGGCTCTGAGCACTATGGGACTTAACATCTGTGGTCATCAGTCCCCTAGAACTTAGAACTACTTAAAACCTAACTAACCTAAGGACATCACACACATCCATGCCCGAGGCAGGATTCGAACATGCGACCGTAGCGGTCACGCGGTTTCAGACTGAAGCGCCTAGAACCGCACGGCCACCCCGGCCGGCTTTTCCTATGGCTTTATAACTATAGATTACTTGTGGATATCTGTTATCGGCCGTTCTTTCGACACGATTTAGCGATTTTACCTCAAGTACTTCTATTTCTTTCGTTATAATATTCACTCGTAATCTGAGTCTTATTTCTTCATTTCGGATGCGATCGTCTCTTGTTTATCGTGAATTCGAGCATAGGAACCTAAATCCTGCTGCCTGGATTCTTCCTTTTTGTTTCTTTGTCAGGGTCCAATAATCTGTTCTATAAAGGATTGTAGGGACTACAATGGTTGCATAGAATTTAGTTATTGATTCAGCACTGGCTCAGTCGTTAAAATGATATTAATTATGACGCATAAACTAGAGAATGATATAATTTTGGAGACAATGTCATTGTAATTGTCTAAAGGTAAGCTGCAACCATGATATTAAAAACATTAACCTGTTTCACAGGTTTTGTCAGGTATCAAGATTGTTCTCTTGGCAACTATTTCCCTAAGAATGCTTTTACATCAGATTTCTATAAAGATATATTGATATTTTATGTTTTTATTAATAGTTGACGCAGGATATAAAACTGTCTTTTTTAATTTCGTAATACTTAAAAAACAAACAGGACAGCATATATATCACACCGTTCAGCAAAATCTGAAAGTGAATCAGTAATACGCTATTTATAACTGATAAGAAAAATGCAATAATTTTTAAACATATCAGAGTCCGCAGGGGTGCCGATATCGAATCTGACAAGTTTCAGTTACAAAGAATTAGTATTAAAGCACAATGGTTAATGTAAATGTCGTATAGCATTGTTGGCTGAGATGGGGTCAGCGGCCTGTTGGAAAGGGTATTCTCCCTATGTGCACATCGACCTCTTTCCTAGTAGAGATGTAAGAGTTGTATCGTATGTGTATTTGTACAGTTTAGGTGTGTGGAGGATGTATGTAAAGTGTAGTGTTATGTTTGTAGGATGATGATGATGAGCGAAAGGAAAAGGTGAAACCCGGTACCAGCACATAACTCCCTCCTCTCGAATAGTACCAAGGGGCCGCTGAACGTAACGCCGCTATCCGATGGACGGATCGCTATCAACAGTGTCACATACATCCCCTTCATGAGACACTGTGGAGATGTTTGGAATTTAATCCAGGTCATTGGCGCAAAGACGAGTGATCAGGAACTTTACGTCACCAATTACTGGCATCGAATATTTCATCCATCACCAGAATTCGAATCGGCTTATCTCCAGGTCGAGCGCCACGGCAAAGGAGACCCAATGATGAAATAACAATCAAGGAAAATTAAGAAGGAATGTCAGAGAAAAATCCATCCGTTAAAAGAGTACTCACTAAACAAGGATATTTCGTGTGTGGAGGAAAGGAAAACAAACTATAGATTCTGTAATGAAGAAGTAGTTAACTTCTATAAAAATATGAAAAAGGCTTATTGGAAATTACTGGAAACGCGAAACGAATACAACAGAGTAGAATATAACATATTGTCAAGAAAAGCTAAAGTTAAAAACAGACAAAAATCAAGGAAGTCGGTATAGATTTACAACTAGACTAGAAGACAACTTACATGGGAGACAAGAGTTTGCATATGAAAAGAATTAAACATCTGAATAATACAAAGAAACATAGCGGGAAAATGTACATTACGAATAAAGAGGAATGATTAGGTTACTATCTAAAACAATGGACAATCGACGTGAAAGTCAGTACGTTAGATCCGTTAGAAGAAAGTGAACATGAAATAATAGAATGATTATTAGGTTTGATACAGATATGAGAGCTACTGTGAACAGAGAAACAGATGAACCTAAATATTAAATAAAATACCAGGAACAATCTAGGAAGGAACGCAGAGGAAAATCATGCATAGCCCTTAGCCAAATAATCGAAATACAGTTATTTATAATTTACGCTAAAATAAAATTAGTTGATAAGTTCTACGGATCATTCTGGAAAAAAGAATGGAAGCGTTTGCAGAAACTAAGAAATAGGCAGTGCCAGAAAGATGGATTTAAAGAAGTAAATACATGTAGTCGTACAATAAGAGTGTAATAGTTTTTAGTTTGAAAATAGATGACGTTTTACGGCAACGGATACAAACAATTAGTACTTACACTGTCAACTTATCTCGTGATAAGTACGTAATGAGTGTTTTATTCACTAGTGATAGCAGTCGTAAAAAAGAGCTGCCCATGAATTACACTATATTGGAAAATAATATAATCTTAGTATCTTAGCTAGCAAGACTGATCCTTAATTAACTGTAACATATTAATCGTAAAATATTCAACTGTAATAAGCCAATAGAAAGAATTATATCGTTAAGTTTCTTGGGATGATACCTAATTTTTAAAGGCGAAATGGAAATTGGAAATAAAACACGAAGATTATCGAGACATTACCCGAAAATTAAAAAATAAGAAGGGAAACTATGATTCAATTCTATAAAACCATGTCTATCTCTGCTTTCATTTATGGCAGTGAAGTATGGGCTCAAACAAAAGGAAAACAAAGATTCTAGACGGGAGAAATGAGATTTTTAAGAACTATAGGTTACACAAGAAGGAACAGGAAACGAAATTCAGAAATAAGACTGGAGATGCAAGTACAAAGTATTTCCAAGACTATAGAACGAAATGTGCAAATAATATTGATAGGGTGGTCCATGATCGTACCCCAGAAGTGATACAAAAGGGCCAACCATGCTGCGAAGCACGGGCAACGATTAAACACACCACAAGCAACTTCCATAGAAGTGAAGGTTCGCAAGATACTTCATCATCTAATGCGCGAAGAAATAAGAAGATAAGGAAGAAGAAAGTAGTTTTTATAGAAAGACCACCAACAATGGCTTTATCGCCACTAAATGAGTGTTCTAAGAAACAAGGAAACACCTGACATCGGGTATTCAGATTTATTCACGTTCGAGAAAATTTTGAAAAACTGAAATACTTCGAAAGAATGAGGGTCGTAAAAGTCAATTAGGAAGACTGACAGTTCTGCAAAACGAGCCGATACTTGCGCCGTATCGCACGCATTGTGTGATGGTACCGCGAACACTGCCAGCGTGATGAAACGCAGCAAGGCTGTGACTTCCCCGGTAGACTACCTAAAGAGATCAACATCTCGCCGTTTGTCACGCACGTATGAGTTCCACACGCATTAATGGAATGCAGTCCTCTGCCAAACAGTACAGTACCACCTGCCGAACAGGATCTACCTTTTTGTCTTCTCCCATTTCACCTTCCATTAACACCTCTTCAGCAACAGATTGGCTGGCGCTTCGGTTGCATGCAGCTGGCATGTCGACCTGAGGAATGTAACGAGTAATTTTCATATCTAAACCTTGGTTTTATGCGGACACGAGTGGCTCCAGAGTACTACTCGGTGAATGACCTCGGGAGCTTCATGAGCTTGTTCACGGATTATAGTAAAAAAATACAAGGGGGAGGAGTAACAACCTCGTAAAAAAACCAGGGTCCGTCCGGCTCCAGATGGTAGCACCCTGTCATAGGGCCCCTGCCTAGGGTTACTAGGTGAAACCCAGCCAACGGTCTCAATGGCGGAAGAGGAACATTTTCCCAACGGCAGAGAGAGCGGAAGAGCTAACTCCAGGGCTTACTACCTTGGTTTTAATTTCGGATTCGGGGCAACCCGATCCCCTAATTTATTATCCAACAATTACTGCAAAGCATGATGGGAACGTCGTCAAAGATAGACACTACTCCAAGAGGTAGACCGAATGGCAAATCCTCCGTTGTTCGTAGAAACAATGCAAAGGGGTCAAAGGATTTTGGAGGACCCCGACCAACATGTATGCAGCCCTCAACACTGAAATTTAAGAAAGCAACTATGTTTGCAACCCTAAATGTAAACTCTCTAATTAAAGTAGGAAAATTGAAATTATTGATTGAAAAGCTGAACCAGAAAGAAATTTTAATATGTGCATTGCAAGAAACAAGGTTTTTAGATGAAACTGCTTTAGATTTTGAAAACTATCGTTTATTTAAAGGAAAACCAGGTAAAATCTTAATGAAACAAATGCCATACCTGGGAACAGCATTTCTGGTACATCACTCAATTTTAGATTCAGTTACTAACTTCTACTCGAGTTCTGAGAGACTATCCATTCTTGAGATTAAATGTAAAAACAAAGGATACTCTATAATCAACTGCCATGCACCCATAAACCAGGACAACAAAAATAACCCGGAGAAAGTTGAAGAATTTTGGGAGATACTTGAAATGGAACTGGATAGGTGCTCAAAGAAGAACATCAAAATGTTAGTAGGCGATTTTAACGCACAAATAGGAAGGGAGAAAAAATACCATGGAACAGTAGGCCTCTTCCCAGGTCACAAAAGAACTTCAAAAAATGGAGAAAGGCTTATAGAGGTATGTAGGCATTTCAACTTGAAAATAATGACAACACATTTCAAAAAGCTGAGCCGAAAAACTAAAACATGGAGATCACCAAATCCACTTCTCGGAGAATTCCAAATTGACCATGTGGCTATCTCACTTCATTGTCAAGAAGAAATTCAAAACACTAAAGTGCTGAAAAGCCTTGATGTTGATTCAGACCACTATTTGACTACGATTAAATTCAGACCACTCCCATTTCGAAAAGAGAAGAAAACCTTTTACAAAATTCCAAAATATAACACAGAAACTTTAAAAAATGAAGAAATTAAACAACGGTTTCAAAGAGCATTGCACAAAGATAGCGATGGCATATCCACAATAAATAAGGAAGCGGGATGGGAGGAGATCAAAAACGAAATAGTTGAAATAGCAAAAGAAAATTGTCTCGTGAAAAGAGTAAGAAGACATCCATGGTGGGACAATGAATGTGATGAGAACCTGGAGAAGAGACAGAAATTGTGGCAGAAATGGAACTCCACAAAAGATCCTCAAGATCTTGACAATTTTAAAATCCAGAGAAGAGAAACAGCTAAGCTTTTCCGTAATAAAAAAAGAAGACAATTTCAGGATAACCTAGAACAGATTGAGGAAGACTTTAAAAGAAATAATTCTAGAGATTTCTACAAAACTTTTAGAAAACAGCTAACCAAATACCAATCCCCAAATTTATGTTTTAAAGATGAAGAGAACAAGCTAGGTTTGACAAACAAGACTAATTGTGAAATATTAGCAAAATATTTCGAGAATCTACTAAATTGTGAACCCCCCAAAGATAAAATGAGTTTTGAAAACCACCGAAATACTAATACCGAGTCAAAACCTCCAGACGCTGAAGAAATAAAACACATAATACACAGTCTAAAAAACAATAAAGCCCCAAGTGAAGACTCCATAGTACCAGAAATCCTAAAAATAATGGATACCAACCTCCCACAAGTTTTGGAACATATGTTTAAGAAGATCTGGGACGAAGAAAGAATTCCTGAAGACTGGCAGTGTGCCCTGATACACCCACTACACAAAAAGGGGGATAAGATGAATGTTAATAATTATAGAGGGATCTCGCTACTACCAGTAGGATACAAAATTTTGTCAAGGAAATTACTTCAAATCGTGGAGCCAGTTCTGGATAAAAAAATAGGTGAATATCAAGCAGGTTTTAGACAAGGTAGATCCTGTGTTGAACAAATATTTAACCTGAAAACACTAATTCGTTACAGAATCTCAAGAGGCCAGAGATTAGCAATAGTATTTGTAGATTTCAAAAAAGCATACGACTCGGTAGATAGAGAAACACTACTGAAAGTATTGGAAGAATTTGGGGTCGATAAGAAAACAATTCAAATTATCAAACAGACGCTAACAAACAGTAAGGCCAAAGTTAAATTTATGGGTGAAATTTCAAGGAAGTTCGAAATTAAAACAGGTGTTAGACAAGGTGATGGTTTATCCCCAATCCTCTTCAACTGCGTACTGGAAAAGATATTGAGAATATGGAATGAAGAACTCAAAGGCACCAAGAATGACATCAGAATTGGAACAAAAAAAGAAAAAATAGAAGTGGACTGTTTAGCTTTTGCAGACGATCTGGCAATAATTACAGAAAACGAAGAAATAGCTCAGAATTACTTGGAGAAACTACAAGAAGTTTCGGCCAGAGCTGGACTGCAGATTTCATTTGAAAAAACCGTGTATATGTCTAATCATAGAAATAACAAGAAAAATCTTATTACTAAATACGGCAATATTAAGAGAGTAGAAAAATTTAAGTATTTAGGTGAAATAATCCAAGTGAATGGTTTAGACAAGAGTGCAAACCAGGCGAGAGCAAGGAAAATGGAATTTGCTTTTCAAAAAGCCAAAGACATATATAACAAAAAAAACATTTCGATTCAAGCTAAATTAAGACATTATAAAACTGTCATTAGACCAGAATGCCTGTATGCATCGGAGTGCCTAACTCTTAACAAAAAGGGGGAAATAGAAAACATGGAAAGGAAAGAAAGGAAAATTTTGAGAAAAATATTAGGACCGAGAAAGATTGGAGAAGAGTACAAGCTAAAGAGTAATAAGGAAATATACAAAACTATTGAGAAAGTGAGTGATGCAATGTGTAAACGCAGACTAACGTTTTATGGTCACCTGTCGAGGATGGATGGAAACAGACTAACAAGAAAAGTGTTTGAACATAGTAACAGGAACGAAAAAACCAACAATAAATGGATACAGATGGTGAAAAAGGATTTGGCCTATTTTAATGTCACCCGTGAGTCAATCAGGGACAGGAAAAAGTTTAGACAAATAGTGAACGAAATTAAGTGTTTTCCAGAAGAAACGAAACTAAAGAATAATAACAGGAAATGGTCGGAAGAGCGGAGGAGGAACCATTCGAAAATGATGAGGAAATATTGGGAAGAGAGAAAAAAGATCAAAAAGCCGGGCAAGTGAATTGTTGAACGTGGTCCAAAGATGGCCGAAATCGAAAGAAGAAGAAGAAAAAAATACAAAAAGTTAAGATTCATGTCCATGTAAAAATCAGTACTCCAGTTTAAAAAAATAACATAATGTAGCTATAAGTAAACATATTTGTTACGCAAACAATTTGGTTCCATGAAATGGGAGGTTAAAAAATGAAAAGAACGGAAATCACTACGGCATTCAATTCGATTTACTAACATACTAACTTTCATGTCCATGCAAAAATCATGACTCCAATTTTAATACATAACATACTGTAACTGTATTAAAACACATGTATTAGGCAGTTGCAAAATAGTAAAATGAATGTAACCAAGCTAATTTTATTTATATTTGCCAGCCGGAGTGGCCGTTCGGTTCTGGGCGCTACAATCTGGAGCCGAGGACAGCTACGGTCGCAGGTTCGAATCCTGCCTGGGGCATGGATGTGTGTGATGTCCTTAGGTTAGTTAGGTTTAATTAGTTCTGAGTTCTAGGCGACTGATGACCTCAGAAGTTAAAGTCGCATAGTGCTCAGAGCCATTTGAACCTTTTTTTTATTTATATTTAATTCAAATACAATAATTTCCCAAACGATTAGCCTTAAAATGGAAGTTTCAAATAATCTAATTGGCTACGTGGTTTGCACCTACATTTCATAGTAATAATGCTACTTATAATGTCTTTGTAGCTTAGATGTTTTAACATATCGTTTTCAAAACTGAGCGAACCAGAATTTCTCTCTAAATCGCTCTCGGTGGTCGCTTGTCCTTGATGTGACGTCACGAATTAGCAAGCTATCTGTATTGGCGGTGGTAAGTTACTATGGGACCAAACTGATGAGGTAATCGGTCGCTATGCCTACACACTACTTAATCTAACTTAAACTAAAGCCCCGCGAACCGTGGCAACGCGCCCAGGACCGCGCGGCTATCCCGCGTGCCAGCCAGAAAGCTATCTGTCAAACGCTATATGTCTTAAGACAACTTTTGCCTTTCCCGTAATATTTATTTAACGAATAAAGTTATCTGAAAATGGCCTTCTCCAACTTCAATACATAAGAAGAAATAAAAACTTTTTCTGGGTCCTGGTTTGTAAAAAATAAGCTGTAGAAGAAATCAGGTTTCCATGAAATCGAATAGACTTATAATTTACAAAATCCCGTTAACCAGTCTTTTAAAATTATTATCGGTTTTGGCAACTGAAGTGCCACGTGTTTAACCGGACGTAACAGAAAATATGATGTGAGTGAGCGCGAGGTTTGAGAACTGAACTGTGGTTTATTTCATACTTGCTATGCACTGAAAAATTCAGTCGAATAAGTCAATAACAGTAACTATACCTATGTCTTTTACGAATAGAAGAGCACCCTCAACGCACAGTATTAAAATAAGGACTTTTTTTCATTTAAAATTTTTGTGAAACGTGTCCGTTTTTGGTGTAGCATGCCCTTTCACGACGTATATTTTTAACTATATCGAGTGGAAATAAATCTGTTTCTGAATGAGAGACTAGCAACTAAATAAACTATTTATGTTACATGCCTGCAGTATATCGTGTTGTTTAATTCCTTTATATAAAAGCTCATTCCTACTTGAAATCATTTCCATTACCGTGTTATATCACCTGCCTCTAACGCTGATTTGGTGTAGACAAGTAAAACATGTTCGTACAGAGACGATACACAGGAAGGTAGCCCACTTGCAATGAGAACTACATGTGGGGTCCGCAGTTTGTGGTCGTGCGGTAGCGTTCTCGCTTCCCGCGTTCGGGTTCCGGGGTTCGATTCCCGGCGTGGTCAAGGATTTTCTCTACCTCATGATGACTGGGTGTTGTGTGATGTCCATAGCTTAGTTAGGTTTAAGTAGTTCTAAGTTCTAGGGCACTGATGACCATAGATGTTAAGTCCCATAGTCCTCAGAGCCATTTGAACCAGATGTGGTCCAACGCTTTATTGACTTGCTTAATTTGTGAAGCTTTTCTCTGGTATAAATCATCCATTCTTTCTGAAATTGTAATCATTTGTTTGTCTGTACATACACATCAGATCTGCTGGTTTACGTTCTATTTAGATAATTCCTTGATGGTGCGGAACTTCTTTTTTATTTTTGTGCCTTAAAGTATATATCCACAACAGGTCAGTTGTCGGTGTATGCGCTGTATATCTTGTTTGGAAGCAAACTTGTTCTATGCAGTCACAGTACTTGCTGTTGACACATTAATGGTTCAAATGGCTCTGAGCACTATGGGACTTAACTTGTGAGGACATCACTCCCCTAGAACTTAGAATCACTTAAACCTAACTAACCTAAGGACATCACACACATCCATGCCCGGAGGCAGGATTCGAACCTGCGACCGTAGCGGTCTTGCGGTTCCAGACTGTAGTGCCTATAACCGCTCGGCCACTCCCGCCGGCCACATTCGATATTTAATCTGCTTCATCGGAGAAGGGAGAAAACCTGTGGGACAATTATCCGCGGTCAGTTTATAAATGTACATCAGACAATAATATTATCAGTTTCGAGTAAAACGAACTTAAGGTAAGGCATCAGTTTAACACTGGCGTCTTCTTACTTGCTGATTTTTTGACAGTTTCTTGTCATTTCCCGCTGGCTACTTAGTAACTTACGTCAACATATTGTGTTTGGCCACAACCAGAAAACAACGAAGGACTTCGAAAGATGAATACATGATATTAAAATCATTGACGTACTGCCTTAAGCGAGCTTCCTACAATTGATATCTTTCAAATTAAATAGTGTGAAGTTTCCTCGTTACACATAGATTTTACTGAAGAGAACTTTTGTGCGTAGGAACAACGACTCTCATTGAGATCGTATGCGAATGGCGTTTCAATCTGCAACAATTACAAAACATACGCGTATAGAAGTTTTCGCCGAGCGGGTTTAGCCGAGCGGTCCAAGGTGCTGCAGTCATGGACTGTGCGGCTGGTCCCAGCGGAGGTTCGAGTCCTCCCTCGGGCATGGGTGTGCGTGTTTGTCCTTAGGATAATTTAGGTTAAGTAGTGTGTAAGCTTAGGGACTGATGACCTTAGCAGTTAAGTCCCATAAGATTTCAAACACTTTTGAATTTGAATACAAGTTTTCGCTTTCGTGAAAGCTTGACGTGTTGTCATTTAGAGAAACCTGCCAAACCTAGATTTTTATATTGTATTATATTACAGTCTACTGTAGCACTATTTCGATAATGATAACCGGTTTCGTTCAGTTATTCCGAACACTTTAGTGGCTTACAGATGCAGCTTACAGCACCTTAAACTGAGTGGCTGCTCTGCAGCTATTGTTGATCCGAATATATTCTGTAACTAAACTTAGACAGTTACCGCTCTAAATAAGTGCTCTGGTAGACGGTAATAAGCGGAATTTTATACATTTTTCACTTATCGGTTTCCAGACTGACCGCGACATAGCGTATTCTTGTAGAAGACTTCACTGCTGAACGTCGCCTCAGACTAATTCCTGGTAACAAGGAGCTCTCCAGACAGCAAAATAATATTACAGTCTGAAGGCCAGTACAGCACCATCAACTTTCCATAATGTCCCTGACGCATTGTGTAACCAAGTGAAAGTTACACATTCCTGCGGTGAGGACGTGAAGAGACGTTCTCTTACTGAATGTGAATATCATTACTTTGCCTCTCCAAATATAAAATGAGAGTTGCTAACGTTTTAATGTTAGTTTCAGTCCTGAGCTTGTAACACTCACACAAGGTGATAAGATATGAATCGACCACAAGTTGTCACTTACAGATCTCTGTTATTGTTAAAACCATATTCTTTGCTATCGGCAAGTGTTCCATTTCGATCCTTGTTTTAGGAATAACCGCATGAAACTGATACGGAAACCGAACTAACATCTAAGACAGAGCACTCGCCTGAATTATGAAATACGCCGCGAAAATGATCTTTCGATACACAACCAGCAGAATTCAGAAAATACTGTTTTTGTGAATTACAAAGAACTCCTTATTCACACGAAGCAATTAGAGCTATTGACAGTAAATCTCAAGTTGATTTCGTAGTTCTAGATTTCCAGAAGGCTTTTGATACCGTTCTTCACAGGCGGTTTCTAATCAAACTGCATGCCTGTGTAGAACTGTCTGAACTTTCCAACTGGCTTTGTGATTTTCTGTCTGAAAGGTCACAGTTCATAGTAATTTACGGGAAGTCATCTACTAAAACCGTAGTTATATCTGGGGTTCCCCAAGGAAGCGTCATATGCCCTCTTAATTTATACAAACGATTTAAGAGACAATCTGAACAGCACTCTTTGATTTTTTGCGTATGATGCCGCCGTTTACCGGCTAGGTAAAGTCATCAGAAGATCCAAATAAATTACAAAATACTTCAGACAAGACATCTACACGATGCTAAAAGTGGCAATTGACCTTGAAAAATAAAATGTGTGAAGTCCTGTGCATGAATACTGAAAAAAATCCGTATAATTTCAGTTACATAATAAATCACATAAATGTAAAGATGTCGATACAGCTAAATCGCAAGGGATTACAGTAACATGGAAAATGTTGTAAGGGAAGTGAATCAAAAACTGAATTTTATTGGTAGAAAACTTAGAAGATGAAACAAATCTACTAAAGAGAAAAATCTTACGAGGAGCTATGGGAATTGACGAGAAAATAAAGGACGAAGAAAACCTTATTTTACTTGGTGGCTGTAATGCAACAGTGGGAGGAGGAACTGAAGGAAATACGTTTGGTAAATACGAATTGGGACAAATAAATGAGAGAGGAGAGAGATTCATAAAGTTCTGCATACGACATATATTAGTCATAACGGATACTATATTCGAGCATCTTCCAAAGAGGAGATACGTGTGGAAGCCCCAGGAGATATACGAAAGGCACAAATAGACTACATACTGGTAAGAGACATTTCAAGAATCAGATGAAGGACAGCAGAAGCTAAGCTGGAGCTGATAGCTGATCTCAACAGCGTCCATAATCTAGTTACAATGCGCTGTCAACTATGGGAGGTATCGAAGCTTAAAGATGAATCTACCCAAATTTAGAAAGTGGCACAAAAACAGTACCATTGAGGATATATGAGAACATATGAGGGTAAAACAGAAATGGAGTAAAATAAAGAAATGTATTTTAACCTCGGCAGAAGCGCTATTAAGGAAAACCAACAGGAGAATAGGAAAGAATGGATAATTCAGGAAGTCATGAATATCACAAAGGAAAGAAAATCGTATAAAAACTCTAAGGACGAAGAAGTAATGCAGAAATACAATAACTTAAGGAAGAAGATTAATAAGAGGGCAAAACAAAATAAAGAACAGCGTTTAAAAGAAATTTGCGAACACGTAGCTAATAGCATGAAGGCACGAAAAATGGACATCGCAATCACAGATGTAAAGAACTTCTACTAAGCAAGAAAAGAAAAAGCAATGAGCATTAAGGACAAAGATGGAACGTTCATATATGATGAAGAAATCATAGTGAAACGATGGAAGGAATACATAAATTATACAGAGGAGACAACAGCAATCTGACTATCGAAGAGGAAGAAGAAGTAGAGCTAGATGATGTAGGGGCTCCTATCATGAAAGAGTATGAGAAAGCACTACAGGATCTTAGGGAGAGAAAGGCTCTCGGAGGTGTCGGCATACAAGGAGAACCATATAAAAAGTTGGGTGAAAGAAGCAGTAAACGTGGGAGTAACATTTCGTGGAGGTAAGGTAGATATGCTGAGATACGCCGACGATATAGCACTAACTGCAGGAAGTGAAGGAGACCTACAAAAAAATCCTAAACGCAATGGATAGAATAATGGAGGAGGATCTCCAGATGACTAGGGACATGAAAAAATCGTTTTATTTTATGGCCACCTTCGGAGCTATTTTTTGCCAAATTCGTTTCTATTTTTTCAAATTACTTAACAATGTTGACAAATTCGTTATTATTTGTTTGCAAATTCGGTGTATTTTTTGTCATATTCGGTGTATTTTTTTGCCAAATTCTTTTTATGAAACTGCTGGTATCATTTTAAGCCAACGTCGGTACTGTTTTTGGCAAATACCGTGTAATCTTTTTTTCAAACTGGATGTTATTTTTTGCATAAATCGGTGTTATTCTTTCGCGGCTTCGGTGTCATTGTCTGCTAGATTAAATATTATTTTTTCCAAATTTGACGTAATTTTTTTTACCAAATTTGGTGCTTTTTTCAATTTCGGTGTCTTTTTTTGCCAAAGTATGTGTCATCTTTGCCATGTTCGGTGCTTTTTAACCAAATTTGTTGTTATTGTTTTGCCAAATTCAACTTTTTTTTTTGCTAAATTCAATATTTTTACGAACTTCGATCATGTTTATTTCGTCATATTCGGTGTTGTTTTCATTTTGCTAAAGTTGAAGTTTGTCAGAAATCGTTTTTTGTCAAATTGGAGGTTGTTTTTTGATGACTTTGGTGGGTATTTTGCCAAATTCAGTGTTATTTTTGCTAATTTTGGTATTAATTTCGCCATGACATCTAAGCTCTTTTCGCGGGAAATGAACTGACAGTTTAAAATTATACATGAACCTCAGCCATAAGACGATTAGAAGTCAAACTGCAGTTTTAACGTTGAGTAAGTATCAGTTGTGAATAATAGTGAACTACTGTCCTCAAATTTATAATGTTTGTATACGGAAAATTACAAATTTCGCGATATCTCGTAAAAATCGCCAATTTTGAGTTATTTTGCTCAAAATGGGTAATTTCACATTATTTTTCGCGTTATCGTTTTCGCGAAATTTTCCTGTCCACACATATGACAATAAACACACATAAAACAAAGTTCTAGTCTGCAGTAGAAACAAAGAACGCAAGACAGTGATAAGGTTGAAAAATGAAACAGCTGAGCTAGTGAACGAGTTTAATTACCTGCAAAGTAAAATCCCGAGTGATGGAAGAAGCTACAACGAGATAGTATGCAGAACTGCCCAGGCCAAGAATGCGTTTAATAAGAAGAATAACATATTCACTACAAAGAATATAAGCCTTAACGTGAAGAAATAAATTTTGAAGACCTACGTGTAGCTCATTGCAACGTACGGGAACGAAGCTTGAACGACAGGACTGAGAGAGGAGTAGAGATTCGCTACATTCGACACATTGTGCTACAAAAGAATGAAGAAAATTATCTGGAGAGAAATGAAGAAATGATCGCGAATGAAAAGTTTTCATTAGAGCAGGAGAGAAAAAATGCTTCATGAAACGCCTAAAAAGAAGAAGGTCTCAGCTGATAGGCGATATACTCCGACTTGATAGTTGAAACGTCCCCTTTTTGAAAAATTATACACGACTGTGCTTAAACTGACACACAATATTTTTAGCGCAACGCAATCTGACTTTCAAAAAAATCCCTACGAAAGAATGGCCCTGACTAACATTAACCTATGCGTTTCACAAATCGCTAATCTTGGTTACTCGAACTACTGCAATACAGAAGGCGCCACTACTGCCAGCTAAATAAAAGATTCAAACTATGGAAGGCACTAACTACTGATAGGGATAGTTAGCAAATGAAAGATATTAATAGAGAACAAACACTGTATTTACCTTAATAGTCATAATATATATAGAAGTTCATGACAAATTACAAAACTCCGCCATCTCTCTCCCCACATCCACCACTGCTGGCGGCTCACCTCCAACTGCGCAACGCTACGCACTGTTCACAGCCAGCTGCCTAACACTACAATGGCGAGTATTACAACAATGCAAAGCAGCCACAGACTGCACACAGCACAGCCAGTGATTTTCATACAGAGGTGGCGTTACCAATAAAAAAAACCTGAACAGCCTACTTACATAGCCCCCATGCTCCCCACAAAAAAATTTACAAATTGTTTTGGGCACTGGGCAATACATATTTGTTAAAATTTTTCATAATCGTAATTACAATAACAAAGAAATCAAATGCACACACTTATTGATACAATGTTGGTCAAAAGCTAAAATTTTCTCACAGTACATAAAGACAGTCCTGATCGTTCATCATAATAGTAATTACAATTTTTTTTCACAAAGTCTCATTAGTAAAAGAAATTGCACACAGAAGTAGTGGATTTCCATGCAGTCTTGTAGAAGTAGTGTTGTCCTTCCAACGGAAAGACAGTGCTGACTCTTGACATGCAGACAGGTATTGGTCCCAACAGAGCAAACCCACAGCAGAGTCATTCGACGTTTTGAAGAATATTGGTAGGTAGGTCATCACAGAGCAGACCTACTGTAGTCCTGGTAGAGAGTATGGTATTGGTGGGCCACCATAGGTGCAGACCCACTGCAGTCCTGGTAGAGATTGTGGTATTGGTGGGCCACCAGAGGTGCAGACCCACTGCAGTCCTTGTAGAAATAATGGTATTGGTGGGCCATCAAAGGTGCAGACCCACTGTAGTCCTTGTAGAGACGGCCAGCAGCCATTTGTTGCAAATGTGCAGGTGCACAATCACCATCGAAGAGTCTTGTGGACAATATAACAAGTCCATAGCCCACCACTTGTGCACTCACAAAGTTTTTTTAATTGTCCTTAGAACCAGCAATGCTGTTATCCAATCCCTTGCTGAATTATTAACACACGTGCAAACACTAACAGCCCTTACTTCTCACATATTGTCCATATACTATGACCAACAGAAACGTGTGCAGTGAAATGTAACTTACAAGTTGCTTAATTTGATGACCTGGTGTCAATTACAATTTTATAACATAAGAATACAATTACAAAGATACAAAATACATCATTAAAGAACATAACAATACAGAGAACATTTGTAATACAGGCTTTACAAAAGAATCGAAATAACATATACGTCAGTGTTACAGGAATTATGACATGAGTACATACATAAAAGATCAGAATAACCTTTGAAACATCAACTTTACACATGAGCACTAAAACAAAACAGAATAAATAATGTCTAAGCATATTTACAAGGTAAATAACATATTATTAATGCCAATTATATTTGAGGATAACAGTATTCCTCATCATAGTGAATGTAGCTTAGTATTAGAAGAAAAAAATTCTATGAAACTACACAGAGACAGGAAGAAAACGAATACACAAGGGTACACAAACACATAGTGGGATAACACAAAAGGAAAGGACAGGGTTTGTTTTCAGTGTAACATTTGGTACTGCAGTCCAACCCAAAACTTCATTCCATAGATCTTTCGTCTTATTTCAACCTTTGCTTCCACCAAAAAAAAATCCTATCCAAGCATGCTTTCTGTATTTATTTCACATATTTCTTACCTCATTATTTATTTCCAAGAAAAACCTACCTATACCTGCTTTCTGTACTTTCCGTATAACTTCTCAATGCATTTCTTCCAATTCATCGCAACTCATTCTCTTCTATAGTCTACCCCCTCTTAAGCTAACTTAAATCTACTGAGCTCAGATGCTAAACTAAGGGACGAGGCAATGCAGCAGCACAAAACAGTTAACACAAACATCAATGACAAAAAATTTAAATAGGCAAAGCAATTGCAATATTACAACTAATATAAGGCACTGTGCAGCAAACAAGAAAAATAAATCAGTAGTAAAACTAGCTTAACAGAGTAATACAAAGTGAAATTTAGTAGCACTATGCATGGCAAATAGCAGCAGCAAATAAAAAAAAACATATATCTAAACATGACATAGCTCAAGCAGAAAAAATAGTATGCTAAAGATAACAATGCAGATAAGGTAATGTATAATCGCATCTTAATGTCTATGTAATTAAAGTGGTGCACCACAAAAACTAATTCTACAAAAATTACCAAGTACTCAAAAAGAAAATTATATATGGAGTTACTGTTATTAGTCCCTTCTTATTGTTCTTTCCATTCCAAGAGCTCCTTTTTTTTAAGAATGTGGATTACAAAATTATTATTTAATAGATCTGTTGACAGAAAGTGTTCACATTAGCAAATGCATTTTATTTTATAAAAGCAATGCTGCAACACAGCTGGAAACTAGATATCAAATGAAATAAGCAACTATGAAAAGCAAAGCATAAAAATATCATTCAATAGTCATGTGACATTTCATAAGTTAGTAGAAATTATCTCAACTCTCGTAGAAAGACACTTGTCCTAATCAGGTGTGCAGTTGTACGAATATTTCCCATCAATTCATAAGCATTTCAGTAAGTAGCACAAAATACGAGTAATCATATGTTTCCAAGTAATGAGCGTGTCGTATTTGCGATGCTTTCTACAAAGGAATGTCAATAGCGAGGTTAATGGCCTCCTTTTTTTTTCACCTAATGGCTGTTTCTCCAGGTGGCTGGTACAGGTGGCCGCTCAAGACGCATTACGTGAAGGTCACTTACCTTTCTTACCGAAATATTACAACAGTTTCCGCTACAGTGGCAGTCTCGTATAAAAATATTTCACAGGTCAAGAATTTGCGTTACAAATCTGTAGAAACAAAATCCTATTGATATAACAGTGGCCAAAAAGTTTTCGTCGGCATTGTAATACATTCACGCATTTACATACATTTCATAACACTTAAAGTACGATTCTTGGTTTCCAACAACCTGTTTCACAAACCAGAGTGAGTCCCTAACCACTACTCATTATTCCTTACCTTATTCGTCGACACTTCTTCAATATTTTATGATAACAGATACGTAGCATACTCAAATAACTCATATAGCATCAGCTTATTGATCATAAACATACCGCAACAGCATAATACACATAGTCATCGTAATAATATCATAACACCTCAGTCAACTCTCAAAATCGTCGTAGCTTCCTCCAATAATTTCAAAACCTAAAAAAAAATTCTCTGCTCATGTCAAAAGTGTCATCTGCCTCAAACGTACTTTAAAATCATGATCCCATACCAAATACATCATTCAAAGCTCTCATAGTATCACAATGGTTCCGAAAAAGTATGAACAGTTCACAAAGTACAAACAACATACAATTTCGTAAGTGTGAAGTTATCCAACTGTGTAATTACGTAAACATCTGTCACTGACGTAGTAAAAAAAATGTTTCTTTCTCTGTTAAATGATCAGGTAGCTGTGTAATTTATGTGTTAGAGAAATATGGTACCGATGTGTAAAGTTGTATAAGCAAATACCATATTAGCTAGGGCTCCTTGTGCTTGCCAAACACATGGTACACAAAGTAAGTGGTACCCCCCTGAGGATAAATGAATAATACCCTCAGGTGTTACAGATTACAGCAATGGAATGATATGTATCACGGAATACCTTTGTATCATTGTACTTCAAATATCTTTAAAAAATAAATGTTTTAAGTACAAAATTAATCACTCAAATGCGTGTACTGTAGTGCTAAACTGTGCGTCTTGTAAGATAATCTCTGTGGAAGTGTTGTAGTTATCGTCCTCCGAAAGCTAAGTTCTGCAGAAGTCAATGTACTTACCTAACGATACACAAAAATGAAATGCTTTGCGAATAGATATCTTAGTTATTACGCTTATTGCCGTGATGAAGAAAGTACTGTGCTGTAACGTATTGTTGTGCTACGGAAAAGGCTGTCTCATTGTAGCTATACCACAAAAGTTACTACTGAAACATGTTTTTCTTTCCAGAAGAATTCAGAAAACTGTGCAGATATAAAACAGATACACCGCAAAAGCAACATTGTAAATTGTCACTCATTAGTAGCGTCGTGATAAAAATCGTGTAGCTGTCACATAAACTAACCTCTGTGTCATCTGGTATCTCTCAGAAAGCACTTTAATTTCAGAATGTATTTTCAAATAAACCAAAATGTTGCATTAAAATCTCATTAACAGTACTGGTAAATGTTCTAAGTATGTGAGCCTTATAGTTGTTACGTAATCGTGCAACTAACAAAGCAAGAATGTACAAATAACAACACTGTGTCATCTGTTCACTATAAAAATGCATTCGTAAATACTGTCTAAATATGTTCCCTAGGTTCTAGACTGGATAGTTAACTTCCAAACATTGTTGCATGTTAACAGTTACTCAGTGTGACAAAGCATACTAGTCACGTGAAGTGAAAAGTTTTATAGCAAAGACTAAGTTAAAAAAACAGATTATCTTTAAATAAACGGTTTTACATGTGAAGTGTGGTGCTATCCTTTACTCTTCATAGTACTCACAGTTTGATTTGAATGCAATTATCATGTTGTATACGTCGGTAAGGAATGCTAAAACTTTTCTCAAGGTTAGCGTGTATGCTATTTTTCCCTGAGCCAGCCGGCGCAGGTGGCTGCCTGCGGTGCGAGTCATTGTCTGTTTCTTTGTTGGCGCGCGCCGTTATTGGGATTAGGAGACCGAGCTTCTACAAATTCATGTTGACGAAAGTGCCCTGCTCTGTTTGAATCCCGCCAGTTCTGATGAAATTCAGGTCTGTCGTTATGATTATCTCATCTGTCGTCATGTCGGTAGATTTCATAATTTCTTTCTTGTCGGTCATGTGGTGGAGAATTTCTTCCTGAATCGTAACTGCGCGCTGAACTGTTGCATCTGAAGTTATTCTGTCTCCCTTGATAATAATTGTTTTGGTTACCATATTGTCTGTTTCTAAGGTAATCTCTGTCATATTCATTACTACGGAAATGCGATATTTCTCTGTAACTATTGTTAATCTGCCAGTGGTTGTCATATGGGTAGTGTCTGTTTTGGTCACGATTTGTGTTGTAAGAATAGCCTTGTCGTGTCCAGTTATTGTTTCTGTCGTCACGGAATTGCGACGTATGTGACCTGTAGTGATTGTTTTCCTGTTTTTGCATCCGGCGACTGTCTGTGTCAATTTCTAATTCTTGTAGGAGTCCCTGAAAAGCTTCAATGTCGTCTTTACAACGTCCTGCCAAAATAATATTTCTTAAATGTTCAGGCAATTTCATTAAGCAAATGCAGATGAGTTCTGAAGGGCTGTATGGGTTTGAAAGATATTGATTCTTATGCAACATGTCTTCAAAATATTTGACAAGACTGGAAAATTCAGATTGTTCGAAGTGTTTCATCATCATGATGCTATGTTTTACTCGGTCTTGTGTAGCTTGAGACCAATATGCTGAGAGGAAGGCATGATAAAAATCTCCTTCACTGTGACAATCGTGAATGACCGATCGCATTCGACTTATGACCACAGCAGTTGAGTCCCATAGTGCTCAGAGAACCGATCGCATTCTTACAGCTGGTTCATTCTCCAAGTAGCCACACATAAATTCTAACCTGTGCTCCAATGACCAGTTGGGAGGAAAACAATGAGAGAATTGATGGAGCCACGCTTGTGGATGAATGTCGTTGGCAGAATTCTTAAACGTTTTGAATTTACGTGTAGTAATGAACAGCTTATAGTCAAAATCATCGTGTCGGCGAATAGCATATCGGTCATTGTTACGTCGTTTCGGCGGTTCCATTTCAAAATTCAGTGCACCTTGCCAATTTCTTTCATAGTTTCCGAAATGCCCTGTGTTATTATTTTGTGGCTTTTCCGTATTTCTATGTCCCTCTTCCCGCATTGGGGCGCGAGTGTCCTCTGAAATACGTAATTCTTGTATTACCTGTGTCAGCTGATCTTGTACTTCCCGGATTTCTCTTTGGTGCTGCGTATTTATTTGATTCTGATTTTGTTTGAATTTCCTAATTTGTTCGCACTCTTCTGTGTCATTAAAGACTACCGGTCTTGTGTCATTGAGATCATCATCTACCTTTGTAGATAAGTTAGTGAACTGATCCGAAAGTTCGGCTACTTTCTCCGATAGTGTAATTATTTCCTCAGTGTGTTTTTCTGAACCAAGTTTCAGAGTATTTACTGTGTCCTTTAAATTTTCCTGAGTTTTTGCAAGTTGCGTAACCGAATCGGTAGATGCAACTGAGTCAATTTTAGCCGACAAGGTCTCATGATTTTCATGAACAATGGTTTGCAGTTCTTTTATGGCTGCTTCGTGATTCTGTAATGCATTTTCATGCCGCGAAAAAATGGGTTGAAAATGCTCACGAATTTGTGTCTTTATGTCATTACAGACTTTTTGACATTTCGATTCAATGTTATGTAACTCACTAGTTAAATCTTCACGTGTTTGTTCAAGTGTGGTGTCTAACTTTTGAAGCTGTTGCTCTGTTTGTCTCTGGTGTTGTTCCATTGTGTCTAACTTTTGAAGATTTTGTTCCATTGTGTCTAACTGTTGCTGTGTTTGTCTCTGGTGTTGTTCCATTGTGTCTAACTTTTGAAGATTTTGTTCCATTGTGTCTAACTGTTGCTGTGTTTGTCTCTGATTTGTTCCATTGTGTCTAACTTTTCAAGCTTTTATCCCATTTGTTGCATTAATTGTAATAACAATGCACTGGTGTCTGGAACATGTTCCTCAGTGCTTTTCAGCAGTGAATTTGCACTGGCAACATTCACATTTTGACAAGCGGAAAATGTGTCTTGACTCATTTGAGAAAACGGTGAGAACCCAAAACCTGAGTCTACAATATTTGCAAAATTGTGTCCTGTCATTCCCGATTCCTGAGGCGAGCTGTTACCGACCGATCGATCGATAATGCTTCCCTCTTCACTAATTGTTTCACTGTCTACGCCATTGTTTGCCGCCCGCTCCATTTCCCTATGCACAATTACCAAATTACTACTTTGATCATTAGTTAATTCATTACTCGGTGGCGCTAACACACTGCTTTCGTTTTCACTGTCATTTCTCAGTTTACTTTGGAGCCTAGTATTACGTTTTTCACACGCCATTATTGTCACAATATTTCACACAACAACACAGAAAAGCACAATTTGAAGAGCAAAAATAAGAGAACACATTAACATAACACTGAAAATAATATCTAGTTAATTGCAGCTGCGATATACTTGGTGCAAATCTAAATGCATGCCACAACTGTGTACAACAATGAAAAACTACAACTACAAAGGAAATTCTCTCTACAATTACGCGCTAGCAATAAACAATAGCTACACTAATTACACAAACTACAAGAAAAAAAAATCAGAAGATTCCAGTGAGGTATCCTCGGCTAAGGGTCGACATATGAAACGTCCCCTTTTTGAAAAATTATACACGACTGTGCTTAAACTGACACACAATATTTTTAGCGCAACGCAATCTGACTTTCAAAAAATCCCTACGAAAGAATGGCCCTGACTAACATTAACCTATGCGTTTCACAAATCGCTTACCTCACAAAAATCTTGGTTACTCGAACTACTGCAATACAGAAGGCGCCACTACTGCCAGCTAAATAAAAGATTCAAACTATGGAAGGCACTAACTACTGATAGGGATAGTTAGCAAATGAAAGATATTAATAGAGAACAAACACTGTATTTACCTTAATAGTCATAATATATATAGAAGTTCATGACAAATTACAAAACTCCGCCATCTCTCTCCCCACATCCACCACTGCTGGCGGCTCACCTCCAACTGCGCAACGCTACGCGCTGTTCACAGCCAGCTGCCTAACACTACAATGGCGAGTATTACAACAATGCAAAGCAGCCACAGACTGCACACAGCACAGCCAGTGATTTTCATACAGAGGTGGCGTTACCAATAAAAAAACCTAGACAGCCTACTTACATAGAGTGAGAGAGGAGTAGAGATTCGCTGCATTCGACACATTGTGCTACAAAAGAATGAAGAAAATTATCTGGAGAGAAATGAAGAAATGATCGCGAATGAAAAGTTTTCATTAGAGCAGGAGAGAAAAAATGCTTCATGAAACGCCTAAAAAGAAGAAGGTCTCAGCTGATAGGCCATATACTCCGACTTGATAGTCAATTGAGAAGAATAATTGAGGGAGCATAGGAAGGCAGAAACTACAGAGGAAGACTCAGACTTGAGTACATTAAACAAATACCAGCCTCACAGCTACTGACTAAAGAGAGAGAGAATAGATGGGAGACATCGAAACAATTCAAAGAAGGGCATCTCGCTAAGTGTTATCACGAAATAGGAAGGAGAGTGTTACGGATAGGATAGGGTGACAATCATTAAAACTAAGACGTTTCTCATTGCGACAAAATCTTGTCACTAAATTTCAATCACCAACATTCTCTTCCAAATGACTCCCACCTACATAGGAAGAAATGACCATTGGAATAAAATAAGACAACTCAGGGCTTTTACGGTAAGATTTACAAGTTAATTTTCGACACGTGCTATTTACCGGTAGGGAAATAGCCTGAATGTAGCTCTGTCCACCACCTGCCACTTAACTGGGAAATGTAGAGTAATCTTATAAATGTAATTTAGATGTAGAAATTTTACTTCCGAAACGCCTCGTGCTAAATGTTTCTCCAATAAAGTGACGCACCAAAACCTTTATTAATTCAGTATTTTGATGCAGATCCATTGTAGGTACAACCGAATGTAAATTTCATTTTATAATGTGTACATAATGGACACATTTACTTAAGAAAGTTATTTCATGGATATGAGAGAACCTTTGTACATAGATAAATTAAAGTTTAACCACTATATTTGCTTGTGTTATTCGTCTTCGTCCAATAACTAACACTTACGGTTGCCTCAGGGAAAGGGGACTTTAAGTTGGTCCCAGAGGAGGCACCACCATCGAAAGAGCACCAATGATCAGGATGCCGACAAGGAGACTGCTATAAGGTTCCAAACACGGTAGCAGTACAACTATAGAGCCCTGTCATTCCAGTATGTAATTCGCTCTCGGATCACTCTACCCAAGGTATACAACATGGCACTGTCTGTTCTAATTCACACGTAAATCTCCTACAATAAGCCAGTTTACCTGGCTCCCCCTCTTGCATCGTGTTCCCTTGCTAGATACACTACGTGATCGGAAGTATCCCGACACCCCAAAAACATACGTTTTTCATATTAGGTGCACTGTGCTCCCACCTACTGCCAGGTACTCCATATCAGCGAAATCAGTAGTCAACGCCGGCCGAAGTGGCCGTGCGGTTCTAGGCGCTGCAGTCTGGAACCGCGAGACCGCTACGGTCGCAGGTTCGAATCCTGCCTCGGGCATGGATGTGTGTGATGTCCTTAGGTTAGTTAGGTTTACCTAGTTCTAAGTTCTAGGGGACTAATGACCTCAGCAGTTGAGTCCCATAATGCTCAGAGCCATTTGAACCATTTTTTTTCAGTAGTCAACGGACATCGTGAGAGAGCAGAATGGGGCGCTCCGTGGAACTCACGGACTTCGAACGTGCTCACGTGATTGGATTCCACTTGTGTCATACGTCTGTTCGCGAGAGTTCCACACTCCTAAACATCCCTAGTTCCACTGTTTCCGATGTGATAGTGAAATGCAAACGTGAAGGGACACGTACAGCACAAAAGCGTACAGGCCGACCTCGTCTGCTGACTGACAGAGACCGCCGACAGGTGGTGTAATAGCAGACATCTATCCAGACCATCACACAGGAATTCCAAACTGCATCAGGATCCACTGCTAGTACTATGACAGTCGGGAGGTGAGAAAGCTTGGATTTCATGATCGAGCGGCTGCTCGTAAGCCACACATCAGGCCGCTAAATGTCAAACGACGCCTCGCTTGGTGTAAGGAGCGTAAACATTGGACGATTGAACAGTCGAAAAACGTTGTGTGGAGTGATGAATCACGGTACACAATGAGGCGATCCGATGGCAGGATGTGGGTATGGCGAATGCCCGGTGAACGTCATCTGCCAGTGTGTGTAGTGTCAACATTAAAATTCGGAGGCGGTGGTGTTATGGTGTCGTCGTGCTTTTCGTGGAGGGGGCTTACACCCTTTGTTGTTTTACGTGGCACTATCACAGCACAGGCCTATATTGATGTTTAAATCACCTTCTTGCTTCCCACTGTTGAAGAGCAATTCGGGGATGACGATTGCATCTGTCAGCACAATCGAGCACCGGTTCATGATGCATGGCCTATGGCGGAGTGATTACACGACAATAACATAGCTGTAATGGACTGGCGTGCACAGAGTCCTGACCTGAATCCTATAGGACACTTTTGGGATGTTCTGGAACGCCGACATCGACACCTCTCCTCAGTGAAGCACTTCGTGAAGAATTGGCTGCCATTCCACAAGAAACCTTCCAGAACCTGATTGAACGTATGCCTGCGTCTGAGAGTGGAAGCTGTCATCAAGGCTAAGGATGGGTCAACACCATATTGAATTCCTGCATTACCGATGGAGGGCGCCACGAACTCTTAAGTCATTTTGAGCCAGGTGTCAGGATACTTTTGATCACATAGTGTACCTGCTCTCCCTCTAGAAGCGAGAACATGACAGGACAGCTAAAATGCTGACTCCAGTCTTGCAAGTACGAGATTAACCTTCTCCGTCTTATATGACTTTCAATGTGATCTGCAGTGAAGAATACGAATTCAGGTCAGTGGGACAAGATAGGAGCAGTTTCCAAACGTTCAGCTCGGTGTTGAACTAAATACTGAAGTATGAACGGAACACATTTAACAATGGAGCAAGATTACAGGTAGCAGCACAGCCATGCTGGAGTACTCGCCTCCAAAGCCCAGGCAGCAAGCTGTGCAGCAGCCATCGCGACGCCACAGGAACGAAGACACTCCGCAGAAAGGCACCCCATTCATAATAACCTCAAAAAGGTATAGCAAGTATTTTTCTCAGCGTTTCAGAAGCGATGGAATGAATTCTCCACACCTTCGATAAATCACTAAGTAAATTAAATGAACTTTTAGATAACCGTGATGTAATCACAGTACGCATGTGTATGTGTATGTATGTTTGTGAATTTAGGGCGTTCAACATCTAGGTTGTTATCGCCCTCGCTAAAAGAGTCCGAAATGAACGTAGTTAAAAGTTTTAAAACGCACAAAATGTAACTTCACTTAAAATTATGATCACTGAGCCGTGCGTGGCTCGTGTTCGTGCCATATCTCATCTGTCGTCCTGTTTTTAATGTACTACCACCTTGTTATGTTAATTTAAATTACTGGTGCCACTGAGTTGCCGCGGCAGCAGCGGCGCTTATCGATATAAGCCCTGGCGTATTATCTTCGGTGACTGCTATTACTTCCTGGTTGTCGTGTGTTCGGGTGAGTTGGTATCTAGCAGTGAGTTGGAACGCGCCTACAATGCAGTTTGGACCTGGCAGTCGTAGAGTTGGGACGTGGCCGAAGTCGGTCCGGTTGTAGCAGTGGTGAGGCTTGGATAGCCATGACTCGCCCGACCGTCACCGGCACACATGTCTTGAACTGGGGACGGTCTTGGTTGATCGTCGGTTGGTCGTCTTACTGGACGACGTGTATTTGCTCGCCGGTCGCTCATGGGTTGGCGGTGTGTGTCTCAACTCGCGGTTCGGCCGTGTTATTGCTCGGTCACTGTTTTTAGCATTGGTTGCGTTCTTCGTCCTAGTGTTTGCGAAATTGTGTGTAGCTTGTGATGTCGACTGCTCAGTTATTTTAGTGCTGTCTCCGTACTGGTGTGCGGCAATCGGTCGGTTGGTGTGGATCAGCCAGGAAATCTCCGCTCGGCGCGGTGGGCCGGGCCCGCTGGCGGTCTCTAAGCAGTGTCGGAGTGTGTGAGAGCTGTTCCGATTTCTACGAGGCTCGTGGCTCACCGACCCAGGACATCAAAGTTGAGTGGTGATTTAATTACCGAAGCCAGACAGTTCACATTGTGCCATTGGTTTTCATGTTTGGCTGTTGGGGGTATTCCCGTGAGTGTTCGAGTTGGCGAAAGTTTGGCCATCATCCGGTGGAGTTTAACTGTATTTTGGTTATTTGAAGTCCAAGTACACCTGCGGAATTTTCTGCCTTGTGGTCGTTAGCGTTCCGGTTACCTGCTCTGGCCGCTGACGTAAAATTCAGGCAGTGTCCTTTCCTCACCGTGTTGTCGCTGTCCAACACGTATGTGTAGTTTTGACAGCTGATGCATACTTGGGTGTAGGCGGCTACGCCTCTTACGTTTTGGCTTTGAAGTTCCTTGGGCACTGGTCGGGTGAAAAGCAAGTAGTCTTGTCGGTGGGTCCGATGACTGTTTCTTCTTCGTTGGGTTGCCGGTGGATCGGATATAGTTGGGCCTACTACCTGTGTGCCCTAAGCGAACGTTAGCATGGTTCAAAATGGTTCAAATGGCTCTGAGCACTATGGGACTCAACTGCTGAGGTCATTAGTCCCCTAGAACTTAGAACTAGTTAAACCTAACTAACCTAAGGACATCACAAACATCCATGCCCGAGGCAGGATTCGAACCTGCGACCGTAGCGGTCTTGCGGTTCCAGACTGCAGCGCCTTTAACCGCACGGCCACTTCGGCCGGCTGAACGTTAGCATTTCAAGTGCAGACCGACACCCAGAAACTTCTGAGCGCCGCTGGCTGTACTGCCTTTTCTTATTGGTATTTGATTGTCTATTTTAATGGCTTATAGCCGATGGTCTTAACTTGTATGCCTTAAGTTGGGTTTTTAATAATGGGCCTTCAGCCGCTTCAAAATTGAAAGTTCCTTACTTGTCAAGCCTTGCATTGTTTGGGCCTTCAGCCTCATTTAAAATATAATTGAATAAAGCTTTGGGCCTTCTGTCTTTTGTAAATTTATTATAGTTGTTTTTCAATAATGGGCTTTCAGCCGCTTTAATATTTAAATTCCTTACTTGTTAAATCTTACATTGTTTGGGCCTTCAGTCTGTGTAAAATATTGTTTGGGCCTTCTGCCTACTAAAAATTATTTTAGTTATTTTAAGTCATCGGCCTTTTTAAATTAATGTTCTTGTCTTTCAAGTATTACACTGTGTGGACCTTATTTGTTAAATCTTACAGCCTAATTGAAGATAAGGCCTTCTGCCTTGGGTTTTTTTAAATTAATTTTACCTGCAGTCTTAAATCATTGGCCATCAGCCTTCTTTAAATTAACTTGTTTCCGTTTCAAGTGTTAGATTTGTTGGACCTTCAGCCATGTTATAGAACTTACTTACGTGAGGCCTTCTGCCTTCTAAATATTCTGTTTTGAGTCTGAATTTTAAGTTAATGGCTTTCAGCCGTTTTTAAATTTAAATAGTGGTGCTCTTAAGGCGTAAGATAGTGTGGCCTATTCAGCCGATAACTAAGTTCAAAACTTTTTGCTGTATTGTTTGGACAACTAAATAAAGTTATATGTGTTTGAGTGTAACTGACAGCCCTCTTTTGGCCCCTTTCCACAATTCCAACTACCTGTTCTGTCCTGCGGACTTAAGCAGGGCGTTTCAATCACTCTGTCCCTTTTTCACCCACATTCATCTCCCTAGGCATATCCAATCGTGAACAAAATAAGATGTACACGAATGTCTGTGATAAAATTTAAGGGAGAGAGATGTACCGGCAGGATAGTGTACCTAGGAACACTTGATGTTTCCTTGTCAGTGTTTCAATCTAGTGATTGATTTTAGAATCAGATGAAGGAACGCTAATGAGAGACAGCCATAAGCAGTTTCCGCTATTTTCTGCAGATTTGTTGTTGTGAGATGCGAGGTTGTGTTTTTTGCAGCGTTTGAAATATTACAAGTTCTACGTATTTAAGTGCTGCATAATATATTAAAGCTGTATGGAGAATGTTGTTAATTATTCAGTTACAGAATTTTGTGGTGAGTAAAATTCGATATATTTTTAAAACTAGTTACATAACGTGTGGACAGTTAGGTCACACTTGGTCAGACGTGCACCATCTTACACTGGTGTCCAAAACTAAAGCAACAAACAGAAACTTTGCAAAGTTGTGTTTATTTTGCAACAAAACAGTATAAATAGTTGATAGTAGAAGAGAAACAATGTAAAATGCAGAACGTAAACAACTGCAACATGCATAACGGTAGACAAAAATGTTCTTCTTTTTTTCCAGCTTAACAGACTTACACATATATTCCGACAACCGGTTTACGCGCTCAGCATGGGGTGTGACCACCTCTGACAGCTATACAGGCCTGACAAACAACAGGGCATGCTGTAAATGATGTCATCAATCTCATGTTGAGGCAATAACGCCCATTCTTCCTGCAGAGCTGCTCGTAAGTCTAGAAGAGTGGTTAGTGGGTGCTAACGTGATGCAGCTATGTCTCTAGTGCATCCCAGATTTGCTTTATGGGATTCAAATCGAGAGAGTGAGCTGGCCACGCCATGTATGCAAATTCTTCCGTTTCCAAGGAAACATCAACCACCCGTGCACCATGAGATACAGTACGAAGTCTGGGCCCAGAACACCTAGCAACAACCCCACATGAGGTCCCAAGATCTCGTCACGATACCTGACAGCAGTAAACCTTGCCGATACAACCGTAAAAGTTAATGGAAGAGCTGTTCGAGTGGTCAACATAATCCCTGATCACACCATTAGCGACCCTCCTCAATATCAGTCTCTTTCCACAACGTTTGGGTCCCGAAATCGCGTTCCACATTCCCTCCAGATGAGAATCCGTCGAAAATCACTCTCCACACCAAATTGACACTCATCTGTTGAAAGAACATTGGCCCACTATTCGTTCGCCCAGTTGACATGTTAACGACACCACTCTAGACATTGCCTTCTGTGAAGACGCGTCGGAGTTACACATACTGCAGGTCTCCGGCAATAAAGGTCACTCTGCAGAAGCTTTCCGTTCTGCGAGCTCAGATGCCACTTGCATCACACTAGTAAGGCGGTACTGTCGTGCCCTTACAACCAAATAACGGTCCTCTCTTTCTGATGTTACACGTGGTCGGCCCCGCTCTGATCTTCGGGATACAGTTCCGGTCTCTATGAACTGTCGCCACATCCGAAATACAACAGAACGATTCATATTAAACCATCAGGGCACACCAGCTTGCGACTGTCCTGCTTCCATTTTTCCTATGTACCTCCACCGCAGAGAGTCTGGCAGGCGTCTCCTCTGTGCCATACAGCACGGTCTATGACTGTGTACTCAGTGATTTTGATTTGGACTACCCAGCAAACAATACCCCGTTTGATAGGTGCCCAGACGTCATCGTTGCTGTGGTTGTTCATTGACCGGAATGCTATCTTGCGTGCAGAACACGGTCGTACGGACATCCGTTGACAGTTTGTATGATTATATCATGAATTAGACACAGGACGGCGAAATAGCAGTTTGTTGCTTTAATTTTGGACACCAGTGCATACCTTGAAACGGAAGATCTTCTCCCATAGAACGTGCGATATTTTCCAAATGAACTGAGTTCCTTTAATGTCTTAACAATTATCCCTGTCTTCAAAATAGAAATTTGTGTTTGTTGGGAATAGCTTCTACTTCAAAATATTTTTAACTTGTAACTGGTTTTTGATAATCCTTCTTCTCAATTTGATTTCACTTACTGCTTATGGGTTCGCAGTAGAGAATAATGTAACACATTGACTATTAAATGCAATACGGCAAGATTTTCTCGACTGCAACACTTTTAAATTTGAAAAGAATCTTTGTTTCTAGGTACCGTGGAATAGTTTCTTAGATTTGTAGAAATCTTACTTTTCCGGAGTAATTTTTATAATTTCAGAAATAGACTGCAGCATACACAAACTGTATACTTATCATTTCAAAATGAAATAAAAATATATATTACGCTTCCATTGCATGGCTGGCTAGAGGTGAAAGCCTAAAAAGTGTGCCAAGGTACAACATTCTCCTTCACTTTGAGGGCGTGCTGAAAAGTAATGCCTCCGAATTTTTTGTGAAAATTCTGGAAGCTTTTTAAATAAAACAAATGTTATTAGCATTTTAAATTTTTATTCTACATGTATAATTATTTGTTTCTCGGCACAGTCATCCTGGCGACAAAAGCATTTCTCCCAACAAGAAACCGGTTTGTAGATACCGTCACGGAAGAACGTTTGACTTCGTTGACGGATCCACAACCTCACCTCTGCTTGCACCGCTGTATCACTAAGTGAAGTCCTCGAAGATGTACTTCAAGTTATGGAAACATGAGAATCTGTCACACACGTTGAATTTAGCACCACCGTTTCCTTCACTGCGAGCACGAAGAACCCAACGTCACACGTTACTGATGCCGATACAATCATATAGTACATAGCTTTAATCCTTCTGTAGATTTCAATTGGAGGCACATTTTCTGCGGTTAGAAACTCGATTATGGCACGCTGTTATTCACGCGCCGACACAGTTACGTTACACACCACTATATTACACGCTACAATTTGGACCCCTGTGGCTACAGAGGGTTGCAACTTGCGTTAGCGAAACGGGAAAGTCGACCGAGTAACCTGCATGACATGTAATACGTCAACAAGTACTGAGATCAAGATAAAAAATTATTAGGCAATTCTTTGCAGCACGCGGTCGTATGAAAATCCTAACTGAACTATAGAATTAAAAACTCAGGAAAATGTGGCTGGGCGATTACTTAAAAAAAAAAAGAATGTGAGCCAGCAATTCTGATAACACATTAAAACTGTAGGGTCTTGCCCATTCGTCACTGATAGGGTGCCGAAGGGATGCAGCGTCCTCGGAATGCTATACAACAATTCAAACAAATAACATTAGTAGTTTTATTTCTAGAAAGCAAATTGGCAATACTTAGCTTTAATTATAGCAAATGTCGCTAGCGAGAGGCGACATGAAAACAGTATGGTTCTCGCTACACACAAAGTCCAGGTAAGTACTTCGTACGGATCATGACAATCTGATAGCGCAGCACAACTGTCCGTTGCAGACTGGCTGATCTGAGCGGCCGAGACTAGTAGGAGCGGCGGTTATATTCACTTCTTCCAGGTGTCACTCTTGGCGCGGCGCGGCCCAATTTCGCGCACCATTGGCCGACGTTTCTGCATCTACATGTACATCTATATCCATACTCCGCAAGCCACCTGACGGTGTGTGGCGGAGGGTACCTTGAGTACCTCTATCGGTTCTACCTTCTATTTCAGTCTCGTATTGTTCATGGAAAGAAGGATTGTCGGTATGCCTCTGTGTGGGCTCTAATCTCTCTGATTTTATCCTCATGGTCTCTTCACGAGATATACGTAGGAGGGAGCAATATACTGCTTGACTCCTCGGTGAAGGTATGTTCTCGAAACTTCAACAAAAGCCCGTACCGAGCTAGTGAGCGTCTCTCCTGCAGAGTCTTCCACTGGAGTTCAACTATCATCTCCGTAACGCTTTCGCGATTACTAAATGATCGCCCGCATCTCGTGGTCGTGCGGTAGCGTTCTCGCTTCCCACGCCCGGGTTCCCGGGTTCGATTCCCGGCGGGGTCAGGGATTTTCTCTGCCTCGTGATGGCTGGGTGTTGTGTGCTGTCCTTAGGTTAGTTAGGTTTAAGTAGTTCTAAGTTCTAGGGAACTGATGACCATAGATGTTAAGTCCCATAGTGCTCAGAGCCATTTGAGCCATTTGAACTAAATAATCCTGTAACGAAGCGCGCTGCTCTCCGTTAGATCTTCTCTATCTCTACTATCAACCCTATCTGCTACAGATCCCACACTGCTGAGCAGTATTCAAGCAGTGGGCGAACAAGCGTACTGTAACCTACTTCCTTTGTTTTCGGATTCCATTTCCTTAGGACTCTTCCAATGAATCTCAGTCTGGCATCTGCTTTACCGACGATCAACTTTATATGATCATTCCATTTTAAATCACTCCTAATACCTACTCCCAGATAATTGACAGAATTAACTGCTTCCAGTTGCTGACCTGCTATATTGTAGCTAAATGATAAGGGATCTTTCTTTCTATGTATTCGCAGCACATTACACTTGTCTACATTGAGATTCTCTTGCCATTTCCTGCACCATGCGTCAATTCGCTGCAGATCCTCCTGCATTTCAGTACAATTTTCCATTGTTACAACCTCTCGATATACCACAGCATCATCCGTAAAAAGCCTCAGTGAACTTCCGATGTCATCCACAAGGTCATTTATGTACATTGTGAATAGCAACGGTCCTACGACACTCCCCTGCGGCACACCTGAAATCACTCTTACTTCGGAAGACTTCTCTCCATTGAGAATGAGATGCTGCGTTCTGTTGTCTAGGAACTCTTCAATCCAATCACACAATTGGTCTGATAGTCCATATGCTCTTACTTTGTTCATTAAACGACTGTGGGCAACTGTATCGAACGCCTTGCGGAAGTCAAGGAACACGGCCTTCTCTGGTCTTGCGTTCCACATCTTCTTTCCGGCGTTTGTGGTTACGCCAGAGGAAAACAATACCTCTAACAATAATAATCATAATCGTCTCGTTGTCTGATAGAGGACAAATGTCTTGGTAAACTAACTTCTGTCATCTTGTCTGTACATTAAATACATTAATTTAATACGTGGCGTAAAGTGCTTTGCACGCGACAAGCACCACACAATGGTGGGTCTCCTGCTGGAGCAAGAAGTCACCATGTTTGAGATAAATAGTGTTTCAAAATGTTTTGACTATTTCCAATTTGAATAACGAGCGTTATAAACAAGATACAGCGACTTTTGGCGCCGTCTATTAGTAGTGCGGAGTGTCAAGTTTCATCCCATATACAGGTCAGTAATTATGTCGTACTGGTCGAGGCAACACCGTGCGTTCGTGGTGGAGTGCTATTTTCGCTACAACGAATCTGTTGTGCACGTGCATATGCCTTTCGTTAGCATTTCGAGATTCATCCGCGATGTCCATTTCCTGCTCGTGGAACAATATTGAATTGGGTAAGAAACTTCCGTGCAACTGCCAGAGCAGTGAATCGAAAATCAACCGCCCTCGGAAAACCCTCCGAACTCACGAGAACATCGAACGCGTGCGTAGTAGTTTACAGGAAAACCCTCGTCGTTCGTTACGAAAATGTGCCCAAACGCTGAACATTTCTCCTACATTCAGTCGTCGCATAATCTGATATGATCTGCGTTATCGTCCAAGCTCGATTGTGTCGAATGGCCAACTCGCTCGCTTGATTTAAGCCTGCCATACTTTTACCTATAAGGTTATTTGAAGGCGAGAGTGTACTCCGACCAGCCGAGGGCCTTGCTACAATAAGAACATAGAATTCATCATGAAATTTCCAGAGTTCCTCCAGAAGTTACTAAAGATGTGTTCAAAATCTGGGTAAAACGCCTCGAGTATTGTGTAGTCTTGAATGGTCGTCATTTGTCCGATGTAGTATTCCATAAGTAAACTCGAGTAAGTGCTGTACTTTATGTAAAATGTTCAACTTTGTTTCGCGATTACTTTTTGTGTTATTCAGATTTGAAATCTTCAAAACATTATGAAACACCTTCTAATTTTAAAAATTACCAAAACTGTAATTGTTGGATCAGCCCGAAGTAAACTTTTTGTAAGTGATCAAATCTCCACTCGATGTGATTCAAGTAACAACAAGGGAATTACGACAGATGCCGCTTAGTAGGTTATTACACTTACCAAACCCTTAGTGCTAAGCAGCTGCGTACTGAAGGTGACTCACAATCAGCTGAAGGGCAGGTATACCAACCTAGCTTCAGGAATCCGTTTTTGGAATTATGAAGATAGCTGAGCGTTAGTGTACGAACTCATTCGCACTGTAAGGGTCTACGGGTTGGACGCAGCCGTACCGTACGTAACACGCGCTCGCCAGCCGACCTATCTAGAATGCTGACAATTTGCTTGGTCAGTACACGTGCGTCCGGCCGCAGTGCTACGCAAGGAGCAAGCGACTGTCCGCCGTCCGCAACGCGTCGTTTTAACTAGAGTGGCCTCGGGCGCGAAGATGTCTCTTTTCTTAACTCACCATGGAGCCTTTCGATACCACCATAATTAGAATGTCAGACACAGTGATGATGGGTGTGTATAGAGCGCATGTTTTGTAATCAGCCTTTGTTAATAAAACTGTTTAAACTTACTTCTCGGTGTTCGCGTATTGCCCTACCTCAAGGACCCACCGCTTACAAATCCTGACAAATATTTCGTCTAATTATCATCCGGGGCAACAACACAAACAACCCCCTTGTAGCACATTATTTGCATAAATAATGTCAGATCCTCTAGTCAATACGTTCGCGAGAGGTCTGGGGAACACCATAGATATACAAAAGCCTCAATTGTAGCTATGGCATTGGAGAATGTCATTACTCCACCAACGACAAAATGAGAAGAGGATACAGCAGTCCACTATGGAGACTGGCACGCTACGAGCACTACTGTGTAAACTGTAAATGACGAAGAAGAGCACATTGCATCACCCGTGAATGCCGACCCCTGAACCGCGTGATGACATTGCAGAGAGCAGGAAACTACGATCTAAAGTAGATGGCACGAAATCATGATATATAGACACTGGCACATTCCTTGGGAACTGTCGGGTACCAGACAGGATGAGCAGTAACATGCAACGAATGCAACATTCGTGGACAAAACGAACACTGTGGGAAACCCTACCACGTACTTGTCAAAACTGCAATCGACACGACATACCGTCCGACAACGGAACGAAAATTCACTATATCCGACATATTTGTCGCGAGAGAATTCAGCAAAAATATAAGCAACGAAAATTCATGGCCGGCATACTGTAAGTCGAAAATTGCTCGCCTTGTAAATGAAGCGCTGTGTGCAACCAGCTTGCTCATCACTGAACACAAGATAGAGTATCGGAGGGTTCATAATCTCCTCCATTTTTTCAGAGAAAATGTTGTTGTGCGTCCGTAGCTGAAAATTTTTCAGGAAAAGCTCTTCCACAGCCACATTTCCATTTCCTTAGCCACAACTAGTTTCCAGACCGAAGCCCAGTTTCAAGTGTTCAGAAACTAGATCCCTTGGTAATGAGGTTTCGGCCTGGAAAGTATAATAATTGTGAGCAGATAAATGGAGTGAATTGTGACTGCGGAAGGGCTATTTTCTGTAAGACGATTATTTATTAACCAAGAACTACACAGTGGAACTAAGCAGTTTAGTCAGTAACAATTAAAATTCAAAATAACTGCTAAACGCCTCTGCGTAAGTTAGTGCTGTCAAGCGGAATCGCTCGAGAATCCACGCAACGACCGACAAGAGAGACTGTAGTAGAAACGAAGAAACAACACAACAGTGGATGTAAGAAGTACAGAATTTTCTACGGAAGTAAGGGCAGAAGGAGACCACAGATTAGATTATGGGTAAAGCATGCGTTCCATACAGTTGGGTACTGTATGGATGTGCCGCCACAGGAGTAGCTTGATGGGATTTCTTCCACTGAACAGAGATATCATATAGTATGCTCACGGTGAGATTTGGAATATATTCTATATACACTCCTGGAAATTGAAATAAGAACACCGTGACTTCATTGTCCCAGGAAGGGATAACTTTATTGACACATTCCTGGGGTCAGATACATCACATGATCACACTGACAGAACCACAGGCACATAGACACAGGCAACAGAACATGCACAATGTCGACACTAGTACAGTGTATATCCACCTTTCGCAGCAATGCAGGCTGCTATTCTCCCATGGAGACGATCGTAGAGATGCTGGATGTAGTCCTGTGGGACGGCTTGCCATGCCATTTCCACCTGGCGCCTCAGTTGGACCAGCGTTCGTGCCGGACGTGCAGACCGCGTGAGACGACGCTTCATCCAGTCCCAAACATGCTCAATGGGGGACAGATCCGGAGATCTTGCTGGCCAGGGTAGTTGACTTACACCTTCTAGAGCACGTTGGGTGGCACGGGATACATGCGGACGTGCATTGTCCTGTTGGAACAGCAAGTTCCCTTGCCGGTCTAGGAATGGTAGAACGATGGGTTCGATGACGGTTTGGATGTACCGTGCACTATTCAGTGTCCCCTCGACGATCACCAGTGGTGTACGGCCAGTGTGGGAGATCGCTCCCCACACCATGATGCCGGGTGTTGGCCCTGTGTGCCTCGGTCGTATGCAGTCCTGATTGTGGCGCTCACCTGCACGGCGCCAAACACGCATACGACCATCATTGGCACCAAGGCAGAAGCGACTCTCATCGCTGAAGACGATACGTCTCCATTCGTCCCTCCATTCACGCCTGTCGCGACACCACTGGAGGCGGGCTGCACGATGTTGGGGCGTGAGCGGAAGACGGCCTAACGGTGTGCGGGACCGTAGCCCAGCTTCATGGAGACGGTTGCGAATGGTCCTCGCCGATACCCCAGGAGCAACAGTGTCCCTAATTTGCTGGGAAGTGGCGGTGCGGTCCCCTACGGCACTGCGTAGGATCCTACGGTCTTGGCGTGCATCCGTGCGTCGCTGCGGTCCGGTCCCAGGTCGACGGGCACGTGCACCTTCCGCCGACCACTGGCGACAACATCGATGTACTGTGGAGACCTCACGCCCCACGTGTTGAGCAATTCGGCGGTACGTCCACCCGGCCTCCCGCATGCCCACTATACGCCCTCGCTCAAAGTCCGTCAACTGCACATACGGTTCACGTCCACGCTGTCGCGGCATGCTACCAGTGTTAAAGACTGCGATGGAGCTCCGTATGCCACGGCAAACTGGCTGACACTGACGGCGGCGGTGCACAAATGCTGCGCAGCTAGCGCCATTCGACGGCCAACACCGCGGTTCCTGGTGTGTCCGCTGTGCCGTGCGTGTGATCATTGCTTGTACAGCCCTCTCGCAGTGTCCGGAGCAAGTATGGTGGGTCTGACACACCGGTGTCAATGTGTTCTTTTTTCCATTTCCAGGAGTGTATAACCGCTCAAATTGGGGTAGAACGCGGTTTCGTAAAGTGAAGAAGACGCTCAACAGGTTTTGATAATGAATCTGATGGCTCAAATTAAAACAAAAAGAGCATGTATTGAGTTGAACGAAGAAACATGCTAAGCTGTGCACAAGGAAGAGGGATATTCGACAAAAGGTATCATGACCAGTAAGTAATGCAGATCACGGTTACGAAAATGGCAGCAGCAGGCAAAACAGCAGTGAAAAACAGATGATTTCGCGAAGTCAACAACATCAAAAGTTAGAAGAAGAAAGGAAAGAAGATTAGGATACAACGTCCCATGGATGAAGAGAACGTTAGATAAGGAAAGCAAACTCTCATGGGATAAGGACTGAGACCTTTTCAAATCAGCCCACATTCGTCTAAGTGATATAGGGGAGCCAAGGTAATAACAAATCTTTTACGTATTTTAATAAATAATACAGACAATTTTTGGTTGCCTTAGTGTTGTACACTGACAGAACCTTGCTTGTTGACAATTGCAGGTTAACATGTAAGTTAGATCAGAAGTGCATTGGGTGTTTTGCAGTGTTATAGAACAATTGTTTATGTATTTTGATAATAGGATGGCTTTTGATAGATAACTTTTATTTTGGTGCAAAGATAGAATTTTCGCTCACAATCAGAGATCTGTGTGAAACGTTGTCCATCATTGTCTGTGACCGAGCAGTGTTTACAGTCCATCATTGTCTTTGACCAAGGAGTTTTTATATATCTTATTAGGCTCATTACAACGTTATACTTGCGTATAACGAAAATGCGCTGTTTAAGTCACACAACGTATTAAATATATCGGCAAAACGCACCATTTGTAGTATGGTTTGTTGTGCTAAAGTGATAAAATGTGATTTCGATGAATAAACATGCTTGAGGAGCATAACCATAGGTAGATTCAAGATTGAAAGTAATAAAAAGACCTGTGCCAGACAGCCAATAACGTTTATAACTTTTTTCTTGGTGAATTATCTTCCTTCACAACAAAAAGTGCTTGGTCAGGTGATAAAAGTTCGTTTTTGGAACATAGCATCATTTAGGCCTAAGAGGAACTGTCAAGTTGTACTGCACTGTCTGCTTAGGCATCTATCTGAGACCTTCCAGTATCTCCAGGCTTCTTCCATATATACAGCCTCCTTTCATGATTCCTGAACCAAGTGTTAGCTATGATTAAGTTATGCTCTGTGCAAAATTCTACCACGCGGCTTCCTCTTTCATTCCTTATCCCCATACCATATTCACCTACTACGTTTCCTTCTCTTCCTTTTCCTACTATCGAGTTCCAGTCACCCATGACTATTAAATTTTCGTCTCCCTTCACTATCTGAATAATTTCTTTTATCTCGTCATACATTTCATCAATCTGTTCGTCATCTTCGGAGCCAGTTGGCATATAAACTTGTACTACTGTGGTAGGAGTGGGTTTCGTATCTACACTCCTGGAAATTGAAATAAGAACACCGTGAATTCATTGTCCCAGGAAGGGGAAACTTTATTGACACATTCCTGGGGTCAGATACATCACATGATTACACTGACAGAACCACAGGCACATAGACACAGGCAACAGAGCATGCACAATGTCGGCACTAGTACAGTGTATATCCACCTTTCGCAGCAATGCAGGCTGCTATTCTCCCATGGAGACGATCGTAGAGATGCTGGATGTAGTCCTGTGGAACGGCTTGCCATGCCATTTCCACCTGGCGCCTCAGCTGGACCAGCGTTCATGCTGGACGTGCAGACCGCGTGAGACGACGCTTCATCCAGTCCCAAACATGCTCAGTGGGGGACAGATCCGGAGATCTTGCTGGCCAGGGTAGTTGACTTACACCTTCTAGAGCACGTTGGGTGGCACGGGATACATGCGGACGTGCATTGTCCTGTTGGAACAGCAAGTTCCCTTGCCGGTCTAGGAATGGTAGAACGATGGGTTCGATGACGGTTTGGATGTACCGTGCACTATTCAGTGTCCCCTCGACGATCACCAGTGGTGTACGGCCAGTGTAGGAGATCGCTCCCCACACCATGATGCCGGGTGTTGGCCCTGTGTGCCTCGGTCGTATGCAGTCCTGATTGTGGCGCTCACCTGCACGGCGCCAAACACGCATACGACCATCATTGGCACCAAGGCAGAAGCGACTCTCATCGCTGAAGACGACACGTCTCCATTCGTCCCTCCATTCACGCCTGTCGCGACACCACTGGAGGCGGGCTGCACGATGTTGGGGCGTGAGCGGAAGACGGCCTAACGGTGTGCGGGACCGTAGCCCAGCTTCATGGAGACGGTTGCGAATGGTCCTCGCCGATACCCCGGGAGCAACAGTGTCCCTAATTTGCTGGGAAGTGGCGGTGCGGTCCCCTACGGCACTGCGTAGGATCCTACGGTCTTGGCGTGCATCCGTGCGTCGCTGCGGTCCGGTCCCAGGTCGACGGGCACGTGCACCTTCCGCCGACCACTGGCGACAACATCGATGTACTGTGGAGACCTCACGCCCCACGTGTTGAGCAATTCGGCAGTACGTCCACCCGGCCTCCCGCATGCCCACTAAACGCCCTCGCTCAAAGTCCGTCAACTGCACATACGGTTCACGTCCACGCTGTCGCGGCATGCTGCGATGGAGCTCCGTATGCCACGGCAAACTGGCTGACACTGACGGCGGCGGTGCACAAATGCTGCGCAGCTAGCGCCATTCGACGGCCAACACCGCGGTTCCTGGTGTGTCCGCTGTGCCGTGCGTGTGATCATTGCTTGTACAGCCCTCTCGCAGTGTCCGGAGCAAGTATGGTGGGTCTGACACACCGGTGTCAATGTGTTCTTTTTTCCATTTCCAGGAGTGTATCTTGGCCACAATAATGCGTTCAATATGCTGTTTGTAGTAGCTTGCCCGCATTCCTATTTTCCTATTCATTATTAAACCTACTCCCGCATTACCCCTATTTGATTTTGTATTTATAACCCTGTATTTACCTGACCAGAATTCTTGTTGCTCCTGCCACCGAACTTCAATAATTCCCGCTATATCTAACTTTAACCTATCCATTTCCCTTTTTAAATTTTCTAACCTACCTGCCCGATTAAGGGATCTGACATTCCACGCTCCGATCCGTAGAACGCCAGTTTTCTTTCTCCCCATAACAACGTCCTCCTGAGTAGTCCCCTCTCGGAGATCCGAATGGGGGACTATTTCACCTCCGGAATATTTTACCCAAGAGGACGCCATCATCGTTTAACCATACAGTAAAGCTGCATGCCCTCGGGAAAAATTACGGCTGTAGTTTCCTCTTGCTTTCAGCCTTTCGCAGTACCAGCACAGCAAGGCCGTTTTGGTTAATGTTACAAGGCCAGATCAGTGAATCATCCAGACTGTTGCCCCTGCAACTACTGAAAAGGCTGCTGCCCCTCTTCAGGAACCACAAGTTTGTCTGGCCTCTCAACAGATACCGCTGTGGTTGCATCTACGGTACGGCTATCTTTATCGCTGAGGCACGCAAGCCTCCCCACCAGCAGCAACGTCCATGGTTCATGGGGGGAGGACTATATAATATGCATTAGGAAAGAATACGGGATGTGAATGTGTCAAATCGATCTACAGTTATGAGCCAAAGCATCTCCACTGAACGAGCATATTAAAAGGGAGATCGAAGTGTAGAGGCAGTAGATCGAGTCTCAAGTTCGCAAGAAGACTAAAAGACAGGTACTCCAAGTACAAGATGAGAATAATCTACAGAATCTCGCCCGTTTTCTGACTTATTATTAAGTCTACGTTTATTAGCTTCGTATTTGCCTTAAATCCAGGACAGCAGTGTTTGCCATCATCTTAAAGATAATTTCAGTCTGCTAATACGTGGTTCGAAGTCCACACTAAACTGTAGGTCCCCATGTAACTGTCTGGACAGGTCTGAGAAAGGCAAGGTCATGGCACCACCATTTGGACGAAGTCTAGTGAAGCACTTGCTCAGACCATCCTTTGGGCTGAATATAGATTATGTAAGTTCATAGTATGCATCGAGTATGCGCTTATCTAAACTTTCACGGTTTCAACAAGTTAAAGTTACAATATGTGTAGAGCACGAGCAGTATATAATAATTATTATTTACGGCAGCACTACATAAAGAATAAAATCTTAATAATGAACTGACTGGTTCGGAGCAGAGCGAGAAATAATGGGATACGGGTAGTAGATGAGCAGGAGGAAAGCAAACATAAATAGAATTGGATGAGAAAAGCATGGATAGCGCTGACAATGTGACAGTAACAGTGGTTCGCTGTTGGATGGAAAAACGAGATATGGAATAAGCCGAGAGGGAGGCTACGCCGACGATAACAGGTAAAACGTTTAAACTTCTGTTGACTGCAGAGTGAACCACGTCACAGTAAAGCTTCGGCCGGACATGACTGGACTAGTTTTTGTTTTATTTTGGGTGGAAATATTTATCTAAATTTCTGGCTTTCATAGAAGCAAGACAAAGATTTCCTGTATACCGTGATAATTTGTTCTTCCCTGTTAAAAAGCCCATTTAAAATCATGACGAGATCGTGCACTCTTTTTGAGAAGGTAACAGGGTACTATCAAGCAGTATAGGCGGAATTGTTTCACAAAAACGTTTGCTTTCAACTTTCGGTGTGATATGAAGATGGCATGTTATTTCTTAGGGAATAGTTTAAGACCTACCTTTTGTGCCCATCTTGATGATACAGCAGCAGCCATTTTCTTAGTACTGTCGCTTAGATACAACTCGATGTCAGCAGCATATAAGCGGTAGTTACGAGAATGTGGTACAGATGTACAGTCATGTCCTGTAGGACAAAGTCTACATTGGTGACTCAGTAGTCTTGGCCCACAGGGCGAAGACGTATTCAGGTATATGACAGGAAAAATCATTCGAAGCAAAGAAGTATAGTAAAGATGGACTCTAAAATGCATAGTCTAGTAAATATGGGCTCTAAAATGCATACCTTAAGAGTTATGAACACTTTTTCATCTTCGATACTGTGAAACACATCTCTTCTACTGCAGTCTTATTACTTTCCATACTGCGAGAAGAGGTAATATGGACAAAAATAGGAAAAAAATGTCCAGTAAACTTGGCCTCTAAAGTGCATACCTAAAAAGGTATAGACACTTGTTAATCTTCGCTGCTGTGAAACACATTTGTTCTACTAAACAAATGGTAGCCGGCCGTTGTGTCCGAGTGGTTCTAGGCGCTTCAGTCAGGAACCACGCTGCTGCTACGGTCGCAGGTTCGAATCCTGCCTCGGGCATGGATGTGTGTGATGTCCTTAGGTTAGTTAGGTTTAAGTAGTTCTGAGTCTAGGAGACTGATGACCTCAGATGTTAAGTCTCATACTGCTTGGATCCATTTGAGCAAATGCTCGTAGTTCTTAAGGTATGTATCTTAGAACCAATGTTTACCAGACTTTTTTTTTGTTTTTGTCCATAATACCTTCTCCCAAAATATGAAAAGCAAAGAGCTTTGCAATAGAAGAGATTCATTTCACATTATTGAAGATCAAGAAGTGGTCATAGCTCTTAAGGTATGCATTTTTCGTCCTATGTGACATGACTTCTGAGTCATCCTACATAGCGAGAAAAATACTGGACCAAGGATTGAACCATGTGTGACTCCTAAGAGACATGTTTCCACCAAGACTTCTTCGACCCACAAACGACTCATTGATATCTGCTTTAAGACAGATGTCAAACACACTGTCGCATTGTTCGAGAAACTGAGCTGTTTCGTCAAATGTATCAAAATCCTTGATGAAATCTAATTACATTTCAGTAAGCTGAAGCTTTTAATTCAGAGACGACTCTATAGTTCAGGCCATCTTGGATAATCTCGTTGTTGACAGAAAATGAAATGCTGAGGAAAGAAATTATGATTCAGATACCTGAGAGCGTAAGTTTTGCAATGTAAAGTGCTGGTGACATTACCACAGGAGGATTCCTGCGCACCGCGGCCCGTAGTATACGGCACGCATACCTTTCTTCGCGACGTAAGGCCATGGTGACCTTGTGGAAGATGGCAAGCGCCGCACGCAAACCTGAAAAACGTTGCCGCGCACAGCGCTTCTACTGTCACGAATGGAGCTTACGGTTTCCTCTCCGGGTTGCGGATACGATGCGTAATACAACGCATCATATCTTATTACGACATAAGTTAAAGACACGACTTAAATTCCGTGAAGCAAGCTTACAAGGTGACTGCACTAAGTAGTTCATGCAGAACAGCTGCAATCATTATGGCAACGCAAATAAACTACAATAATTACAAAATTCGTTTGAGGTCTGACGTGCCGAAATGACAGACACACCATATCTATGAAAATTATTGGTCATTTGAGGTGTTTGCCAAGCCGTTAGGTAGTGGTCCAGGAAGTTTGCACGTTGTTCTTGACGTTTCGCCTGGATCTGAGATCGAATCTTCAGAGGTTTTGCGAACCATCAACACTTTATGCCTGCTTTTGATTATCCAGTTTTTACCCAGTCGTCGATCGTCGGTAGGGCACCAAATTCGTGAGTAGGCTGACGTAGTTCTAGTTGAAACATCAGGAAACAAAGGAAGGAAGATAGATTACCATTTGATGACAACAAGGTTAAGATACGAGGAACACTGGTTTGGGTAAGACAAAGATTGGTAAGGAATTCAGCCGTGTTCTTTTCAAAGGAACTATCTTGGCATAAAACATGGGGAATATGAAAAGCTGCTGGAGCACAATACGCCATCCTTGTAAGGCCGTTACTTATTATTGACGTCGGCCCTGGAAGCCCTTTCATATGTGTTTTTGACATCCCTAACATACTGTGTAGTCTAGCACTAGGGCGGATCAAGATCTCATGGAATTAGATGACTGCGGCAATTTACATGGAGGGAGGGAAACATTTGCGTGGATAGTATTAATATGTTCTGTTGTTGGTAACTCCAGCTATCCCACACGTATGAGTAACCCCAACTGAGCGTGTACCCTATGTACTCAGTTTTAAGTGACATACATCTTAACCTTCATCGTAATTCCCATTTGCCGTCTCAGATTAAAAGCTTGTTTCTTACCAGTATCCATTTCAACTTTTCTGTTGCCTGGTTCTCACCCTTGTGACGTAAATTAGGTCACCGGCCAAACAACTAGTCACCCCTAGAGAAATCATTACAAGTATCATTTAATACCGTGTAATTCCGTCCGTGAACTTGATAACCCTCTGGACTCGTTTAGGAAGTGAGTCCACAAGGTTGTGCAGGTACGTAGCATCCAGTTTAAGCCACTTGCTGAGGAACTGATCGCGGAGTTCCACCAAATTTCGGGGGTGCTAATGTCCGTGTTTGACCCACTGTCCCAACATGTGCCACAGATTTTCTACGGGGTTCGAGTCAGCTGATTTCTCAGACCAATCGACATGTAATAGGGTGTGATGTGTTCAGAGAACCAGTCGCATATTCTTCCAGCCCAATGGACTTTGCTGTGGTCGTCTTTATGTGTCTGTGTGAGCAATGTTCTGTTGCCATGTGAGCGGCCACAAAGGTACATTGCATGCAGTTCCTGTCGCAATGTTCTCTCTTTAACAGGGAGTTTGTGACACTTGCACGGAGTGACACTTGTGAGGAGATGGAATGTATTGATATTTGCACGTAGCCCAGGACATTGTAGGTAGTGGACAGAGTGTTCCACAAGTAGGATACACCGGACTGTGCACCGCTACCTGCGACGTATTCTGCACACAGTTCTCTGTGCCCACACCAGTTCGTAGTGTGCATGGCTTTCTCCCAAAGTACAATACTGCAGTTGACCTCTGACTGACAAATTATGTTCCGTGTTTTAGTGTTGAGATAACTGAGTTCATTGAGACCACCAAAGGGAAGCTTTACTGATTTACAACGGTCATTAGCATACAGTGAACTATACAAACAAACAAGAAGTGACGTAATGGCGTTGTGTAAACTTTAAAAAGAATAAGTGCGATGGAATACTATCCACAAAAACTAACACAGTTTTAGGGGAAGGGCCGGCCGGTTTGGCCGAGCGGTTCTAGGCGCTACAGTCTGGAACCGCGTGACCGCTACGGTCGCAGGTTTGAATCCTGCCTCGGGCATGGATGTGTGTGATGTCCTTAGGTTAGTTAGGTTTAAGTATTTCTAAGTTCTAGGGGACTGATGACCTCAGCTGTTGAGTCCCATAGTGCTCAGAGCCATTCTTTTTTAGGGGACGGTAGCCACTTTTGTATTCCAGATGAAGCAGCAAATGAAGTGCGGGAACATTTTGTAAGCGCAAAGAAGCGGACAGAAGAAACAGACGTACAGTTTCATGTGTTTACTTTGAAGAAGTAGGGTAGTTCTTCAGCCGAGGCTACGACTTAGTAACATCGTTACAATTACACATCGTCACATTGCATTAGGAGGAAATACTGTATATGGGAGCTACACGACATTACATCGATTCTGGATGAATAGTCTTCCAAGAAAAGAATTTATTGATGAATGATGGTAGTAATTTTTTATTTGCAAATGACAACAGGGTACCGAATGACAGAACACTCCTGATTGCAGCGAAAAGGGAAAAGTGTGTTTATCAAACTGCAAATCATTCTTTGTGGAGGAATGATCAAGAGTTCGAGCATGCAGTTTGGACAGTTGTTTACACTCCAACGCGCCTGGATGGAACCCTGCATTTCTGATGATGGACTTAGAAATTGTCATCGTCCAAGCAGTTAACAATTTGTTTCCTGGATCAAAGATTGCTGGTTGCAATTATCATTTTAATCAATGTTTGTTGATACAGGTTCAGTGTTGTGGCCTAGTTCCACCCTTAAGGAATACGAAGAAATATGCTGTCACATAGGCCGGCCACAGTGGCCGAGCGGTTCTAGGCGCTTCAGTCCGGAACCGCGCGACTGCTACGGTCGCAGGTTCGAATCCTGCCTCGGGCATGGATGTGTGTGATGTCATTAGGTTAGTTAGGTTTAAGTAGTTCTAAGTTCTAGGGGACTGATGACCTCAGATGTTAAGTCCCATAGTGCTCAGTGCCATTTGAACCATTTTTGCTGTCACATAAGAATGTGTTCTGCTCTAGCACATCTTCCCTGGAAATGTTGGACGATGGTTGGCTTGTATTCAGGAGATCACGCCTGAAAATCAAAATGTTCAGGGCTTTTGTGACCATTTTGACCAGTGGCTCGATAACGAACATATGAAGGGGTCGGAGAGATATAGTCATAAGCCACATCGAACTAGTTTTGAGATACAGCGAGTTTAAAGTTCCACGGAGGTCTGAAAATGTTTAATACAAAATAGAAACCTTATTTCTACTGCAAACACTTGCTTAATACTTGTGAAGCATGTTGTTAAATAGTCAACTCTCTGCATGCTATAAAATATTAATTTTAGAATGATTCTAATTAAGATGTAGTCAGTGGTGGCTTATGACTATATCTCCCAAAAAATTGTTTAAAATAAAGTATGAATTTGTAAGGATTTATTTTAACTACTCTTACACAGCAAGCACAATATATATTTTTTACACATTAATATATACATATCAGGTATCTGAGATGTATGGATTACTTTTTCATTCATACAGTTACATCAAGGAAGTTCCTCTACATCATCATTGTACACGTTATTTCCAGCACATGACCGAAAGAAATCTTGATTTGCTGGAGGTATGTGTGGTATAAGAGACAGTATATCAATTTTTTCTGGTTAATTGGTAGTGGCTTTCTGTACTTTATTGGTAGCTGATATGGATTTGGTTCAACTAGCCTTCCTTTCTTTTTGATACAAATGTCAACATGAAAGCTCCTGTCTGAATAAGAGTGCTTTAAACTTAGCTTGAAGGGATCTTCAGACTCAAACTTAAATTGAGTAGCTTCACTGAAATGGTGGGGATCTCCAGATGTGGATTCTGTATGTTGAGAGATCAATGTCTTCAGGCTTTCCAAACTTCTGAAGTCTTCTCTTTCCAGTTTAGTTACGGTTAAATGTTTTGGACTCGCAGATTTTATTACTTCTGCCCATTCATCTGGAGTGTACACTATTGGACGTCTGTTTCTTGCATACCGGTCAATGCGACCAAAATCACGATCGCGGCAAAAATCACGATCGCAAGGTAGCATGGTTTGACTTACCATAGGGAAGTAATGCTGGACAATCAAATCTTTTGATAGCGACAAGGGACCTTTCCAAAGCAATAATAGTCCAATTCTTTGCTGGACCCTTGCAGTTGTCTGTGATTATGTGGAGACGTTTTGTCTGAGGATTAGTTATCTCCAAGAACTTCAATAAGCAGCTCCCAACCTCATCTGAACCACGTCCTCCATCTTTCTCGCTACACAGAAACATATAACCCTTATTTGAGCCACAGTCGTGGATACCATAGTTGTATGTCCATATTTTCCTAATAGAAATATTTGTATAGTACTCAGTTTGAGTACATCTCTAACTTACAGCACAGAGTAACATACACACCTCTTCCATCTTCTTTTGGCACTGCAAATCCCTGCTTCATTATATGTTGCAAATTCCTCACTCTTCATGTATGTATCTGTAAGCTATGAACTCTTAGGAAAGCTTCCTTGCAGATCAAGACTTCTATTCTGCATACCATCACATTATAAGAAAATGTAACATCCCTGGATGATATTTTCTTGGAAGTCTTTTTTGGATAGCTTTGAAAGAAATTATGACAAATATAACGAAATAAATATACAAAATATTAAACCATTTGTATTTAAATAGTGAACAAACCTCCTCTTTTTCGATTCCATTTTCAGGTAAGTATTCTGGGCATTAAAGTTTCCTATGTCCCAAAATGAATGAAAAATGTTTTCTTCCTCTCCAAGCAGTTTTGTGAAGCATTTATTTAAACAAATACAGGGACTTCCTGTAGTATCAGCCTGAACGGTCTTGTGGGTGTTTAAAGACTTATACTGCTGACCAGCATTTCGTCGACGTTTTACTTTATTTTTCTTCCACTGATCAATATTTCGCTTTCTTTTCCGTGAGGGCTTTGGTTTATCGGGTGATTCTTCATTTATTCTACTTGTTTCGAGCTATAATATGAAGAGCAAAATAGTCTAAGAATTTGCGTGAGATATAGTCATAAGCCACACAAAACATTAAATTTCGCTAAAATCACATTAATGAGAAAATATTTTTTACACATCTTTTGCCTTTGAAACCACATTATTGTACCTTTATGCAGTCACATAAATGTGCCCATCAAGTTTCATCATTAACACACAGGATGGCTGTGAAATGCGTTGGCAATGTTGAGAGAAACAAAGTCACAAGCCACAGGAAATTAATCACCAGAAATAAACCGTTTTATATAGTTACCGAAACATCATATGAGCTGGAACTGCTGGTCGATGGATGCCAAGATTCATCATTTTCAGGATCCAAAGGGTAAAGCTCTTCACTTCCACTACTGTCTGTGTCAGATATGCGTTGAAGACCCAAAGACGCTGCAGACGTTCCTGACGCACCTGCCATTTTGCCGTGGCTTGTGACTATGTATCTTCTGAAACTACCACCAGATAGCACAGCATAGAACTGCACTCCATCATAGCCTGCCGTCTGTTGCAGTTACACGGAACTTTTTCAACACATTGTGAACAAGACATTGTTAAGAATGTCGCAGCATGAAAAACTCAATTTCGTGAAAGTTGTGGCTTATGACTATATCTCTCCGAGCCCTTCATATTCCAAGAGGGATGCGAAAGTCCAGCGCAGGGCGCCATTGCACTAATAACATCCCAGAAGGACGGAACCGAAGAATAAATACATTAATATCAAAAGTTCACCCGAATGTTTAATCATTAGTCAAACTCTTCGAGTAGATGCAGAGTACCACGGCCACCAGTTTGACTGACTAATTTTAAACTTTGATGGGAAAAGAGAAAAAAAGAGTCAGTAATGCAGATTGACGAAATGGTTGCAAAGGCTTTATAGAAACTCCAAATTGATGGAAAATTAAAATCCTTTCTGACTTTTGGGCCCTACGGACAGAAGTTACAATGACGAAGAAAACGTCAGATTCATTGAAAAATTTGTAAATTTTGGCAGTGTTGTAAATATTGTTCAAAAATTTAACGGTGGTCTGAAAGAGTCTACCTCTTCGTGCTCTTCCCTGGAAACGACACCAAGCCGGCCAAATGTCTTTTTTTCGCTAATGAAGACTGACAAGTATATCTCAAAGGCCAAGCCTTTTCTAGGGAATATTCATAGCATTCGCCTTGAGAGGTTCTTAGTATCAAAATCTGTATGGGCGAACTCCAAATACAAAATCTTTGCAGCATAAACACAGGCAAATGGCATGCAATTAAATCCATAGTTTTTCCCTCCGCTAGAGGATGAGCAAACCAGCGTGAAACTGGTAAAGAAAAATTAAATTATCATAAAAAAGTGACTGGTTGCCGTTTTCCAACCTTTCAGGAAATGTCGTAGACTGAAGCAGGCCTGGTGATGATGCGACTAGGCGAGCAAGAGCCTGGGTTCTGAGCGCTCGCATTGAAAAGGTACGGTGAAACGTCGTTACGTGGCGCAGCACGGCCAACTGGTAGCGCAGGAGAAGTGAAGACAATGTGCTGCCTTCAGACGAATGACCACAATTAGGTTCGACGTAGCCTTGGATACGAACATACTGTACACACAACGTAGTGCTTGAGGGGAGACTCCAGCCAAAAATTTAAATTTTCTTCTACTTTGTCGATCTTCTTCTTCTTCTAGTATGTGATCAGGCCCAGTGGACCGCACGCTGCTACAAGTTTCCTCCTTCACTGTATTCTGTCCATTGCTGCCATCCGCCATCCGCCCACATCTATTGAAGCTTGGTTTAAATCTTCATGGAGGCCATCCCTCCAACGCTTCTTGGGTCTCCCTAGGAGTCTCTTTCCTGTAGGTGTGAAATCCAGGAGCTTCCGAGGCCATCTGTGATCCTCCATCCGGGCCACATGGCCGGCCCACTGCATTCGCTTGGCTTTGACAGTTCCTGCTATGTTAGGCTACTGGTATAGTTTCTCTAGCTCTTGGTTGCCGATAGCATACTTTGCCGATAGCGTCTAAATTTTAAAATCGTCTGTTGTGTAAAGAAGTAGCAATACCCAAGTTTTGAAGCCCATAACTTGATTGGTTTCCGAGTTTTGAATTTTTAATACTATTTTAATGGTATTCTAGAAAACCATCTTTAGGTACTCACGCCACAATTTTCACATGCCAGATTTTGTAGGTAAATTCACAAGATATAGCTCAATGGTTCTGTGTATTCATTTCAAGAGAAATATTAATAATTTGTTTCCGGTGTTTATTTAAAATTTCAGCTTTTAATTTTCTTTAATTATCGGTACATAAATGTGATGATTAAATAAACAAGTTACATTTTCGATAATATTAATGCGTAGAAGTATTTAAACACATCAAGACTACTTCCTGCAAAAATTTCATTCATACTGGATAATCACACATTTTCCTCTTTATCATACTGTTCCGGGTTCATACATCCGAGGAGTTTTTATACGTATCGTCGACAGTCTAGTATTTCACTTCTGGTCTAATATATGTATTACATTTTTCCTTGCTTGTTCCGTATGACCGTCTTCAACGTTCAATACTGATTTACGTTTCATGCCATTAATAACAATGACCATGAGAAAAGCTTTGCAAATTTCTGATATCTATGACGTTCATAACGGTACAGTGATAGCAAAACAACGCGCCTGTTGGCTTCTTGCATTACAGGAATAGGTCACTTGGCATATTATGTTCGTATATGTGGCCTACAGTTCAAAATAGTACGTCTAGAGGTTACTAGGATTACACACACCTCGCTATGTTGCTAGGAAAGAATCTGTTGACATTGGCGTCACAGCGGGCACAGGTGATAGTGGGGAGAGCGGCTTCTCGGATGAGGTACTGTGAGGTCGTTGGCAGAGGGAAAAGAAAGCCGCTAAAAGTGTGACATCCAGCGCGTGCTGCTAGCAGGTGCTTACTCGCCTCCCCTCCCCCTTCAGTTCTCAGTAACAGTGGCACAGTCCTACTTATAGATGGGCTGCGTATTACAGCTGCAACAGATTGACATCGTTGCTCGACGTGCTTCTGTACAACTAAACTGGCAACAGCCTTTACAGAGCATTCGGATGAACTTAAAGCCACGAATCTAGAATGTTCGCGGTACCCATGAATATTTGATTTATAGACCGCGTGTAAGTCACGTGCCACAATTATCCGGAAAAAATAGAATCTGATACTTCCTCTATTTGACTCCGTACCTACAACGAAATGATAAATGTTCATTCAGTTAATGATAATAACGATAATAACAAATCGTTCGGCCTTATAGCAAATCCGAGGACATGGTTTGGGACTTTTTCTGGTTATAGGTACCAAATTGAAATTTATGTCCAATACTAAGGTCTATGGACCCTTGGCAGTGTAAAAAAACCTAGCTTCTAATTCAATAAAATCAAAAGAGACAGCGATTTATGTCACATATTTTGATGCTCACACTTGTCCAGTTTTTTCTAAGAAAACAGATTTCTAAGCCATGTAGTGCAAGACCCTAAAATTATGTCATATTTGCTTTTAGCTGATATTGTTTTTATTTTACTATTGCAGTTTCGACATTTGTGCCATTTTCAGGCACCTACAAACCATAATACAAAGTAATGATAAGAATGTATTATTATGTATATATGTTTATAATACATTAGAATAAATGCCTAAAACATTCCAGAAAATTTTTATTTCTGAAGTCTGTTTGCTCACTGAGTAGAATATTGTGACTGTTCTTTCAAATCTCAATTTTTTGAAAGGCTTCAATCAATCTGCCCGTTTCTAGATTGTGTAGTACCTTTAAAGATTCCTCGATGTTACTGGTGTTACGATTTTAGCCTCGTAGATGCGTACGAAATGATGATGTAGAGTTCTCGCTTATGTTTATGTGCTCTCCGAATCTGGTGGAAACATATCTACCTGTTTGCCCTACATACGTGATATTATGCTATTTAGATGCTTGAAAATCGTACAAATGCCGAAATTGAGATAGGAAACTGAAAATATAACACTTCAAAGTAAACATGCCGTCATTTAAAAAAAATATGCAATATTACAAGAAAGTAAAGCCCTTAGGGCAATTTACAGGCTGCATCCGTAAATTCAGACGAAGCTTGTTTGTCAAAAACGCGTTTCTTTTGAATGCAGCCGTTTAACGACAATCATGGCTCTAATTTTGTTGGTTTTTCAGTCATCATTCGTTATCAGAGTCGTTAAGTACTAGAAGAGTCAACACTCCCACTAACCTGTTTTATCATCAAGATTTAGTGTAGTTTTTCACATTCAAACGTTCTCACTGATTTTTTCTTTCTTAAGTTTACGTGCACATCTTAAACCGACGGAGGTGGTGCATTAACAGTTAATTTATCATTGGAATATTTCTTCACTGGCTGAATTATACTCAAATTAAGCCTCTGTATAGGAAATGAGGTGAATACCATCAAAATTACATATAATTCCAATTTCGTCAGCATTCTGAAAAATTTCAGAAAGATATATGTATGCGGCTTCTTAACTGTCTGAATACAATTAAAATACCGTCAAAATCACGGTCTGAGTTTAGCAAGGGTTCCGATAGAGAGAAAGCTATTTCCACATATAGTGAGAATGTACTCCCTTCGTTACACAATACATTAGTGGCTGCTGGTATAATCCGCGATCTTTTAACGTGTTTGACCGTGTAAATCACAACAACCTTTTAAGTAATTGTGAATATTGGGATGACACAGAAAATTCTGCGAAACTGTTCAAGTCATATGTCTCTCAGAAGAATCAAAGACTGTCAGTAAGAAAGAGTTCTGTATTAAGCTACCAATCCTCATCCGACAGGGAAGTAGTTGTATATGGTGTCCTGCAAAGTTCCATTTAAGACTTGCACTTTTTGTTGTGCACATTAATGACCTTTCAACAGTAACATCAGCAGATGGTAACTTTGTTTTGCATGTGCATGACGTTAACATTGTGGTAAATAGCAAATGAAGTATAGTTTAAACATAGTAGTTAATGAAATTTTTGTGAGAATTAATAAAGCGTTTATTACTAATTCACTGAATTCGAAAAACCTCACTATACGCAGTCAGAAACTGCACAAAGCTTCCATCTAACCTATACTAATAGATTTAGACGTGTAGACAGAAAAGGTTGCAGTGTTGCGATTCTTACTAATACAGCTTGATAATAAATTCATCCAAGGGAACAAAGAGTAGAATACTGGAACGTCTAAACAAACTTTTATTTGTGATGAAACCGCTGTCAGTAATAGGTACTGTAAAAATAAGATGGATGCATTCTTTGGATATTTTATTTTCAGAATGTCATACAGTGTCATATCTTGTGGGAGCCGTCAAGCCAAAATAAAGTTTTCCAGTCCACATGCGTGTAATACGAATTATTTGTGGTGTGAATTAAAGAACTTCCTGCAGACTGTCTCTCATAATGAAATTTATCATAAATAATATGTCTCTACTTTCAAACTGTCAGCTCAGTTCGTGAAATCTCTGCTAGGAATAAGAAAAACGTACACGAAGACTTTAAATAACGTAACTTGGTCCAGAAAAATATCCGTTATCCAGGATCACACATATTCAGTAACCTGATGGCAACAATAAAGCGTTTAGCTACTAATAAAGTAGAGCTTAAGATGAGTGTAAATGGTTTCTTAGTGTCAGCGCCTTCCTTTGACTTTTTTCTTCGTAGGACCAACACTATCACGTAACGTGAGTTTTATGAAATACATAACGTCTGCACTTTTTCAGCGCTATAATGCGAAAACTGCAAGTAGGCCTTGTTAACTGTTGATGATGCGTGGCTAGAACAGCCCACAAATAATTTTATTCTCTTTAGTGTACGCAATTACATTTTATTATAAGTTTTGCATTAATTTGTAAATGAAAAAAAAAATGGTTCAAATGGCTCTGAGCACTATGGGACTTAACATCTGACGTCATCAGTCCCCTAGAACTTAGAACTACTTAAACCTAACTAACCTAAGGACATCACACACATCCATGCCCGAGGCAGGATTCGAACCTGCGACCGTAGCGGTAGCACGGCTCCAGACTGAAGCGCCTAGAACCGCTCGGCCACACCGGCCGGCTTTGTAAATGAAAAAGTTTAGCATTTTTTACTCTGTCTACTTTTCTCAGGAACATTACACTTATGGCTTGTGAAGGAGCATTAGCAGATCAGTTTATCAATTATTTTTAAAATAGCTGGTGATTATAATTAAACTTTCTCTATTTGACACGTTATAACACGGAAACAAATTACCGTACGAGTACCAAACGTGGTAGAATTAATGTCCAGAGTACGGAGTGCATGATTTCCATGCGTCACAGCCCTACCGTCCCGATCCAACTATGGCCACTAGACACCGTGATCAGTCATCGTGATTCATAGTCTCACACACATGACCAGTCGCAATGCACTTGTTGACGTGTCAACATGAGTTTGGACAAAAGGAGCAGGGCATTATTGGTGAAGCTCTATTATCAAAACAACGGTAATGCTGCAGCTGCACTTCAAGAATATCGCCGGCCGAAAGGATTACGGAACGATCCTCTTTCTCCACCTGCTGTGAGGAGAATTACGAAGAAGTTCGAATCTACTGGAGAACTGGGCCGCGCTCCGGGAGGAGGTCGACGACTTGTTGCACCGTATGTGGTTGATGAGATCGCTGTTGCTATGGCAGACAACCCTGCGCGCAATTCCCGATCATCAGGCAGTGCGCATGCTGTGTCACGACAGTTAAACATCCTGTGGTCCACTGTACGGAAGGTGCTTTGAACCATTCTCAAATGGTATCGGTACAAGATCATTATCGTACAGCAGCTTGCACCACAGGACGCAAAACGAGATGTTGAGTTCGCTCTCCACTTTCTCTGAAGGACTGAAGTTGACGAGGGCTGGCCCTGGACCATCCTATGGACAGACGAGGCTCATTTTCCTCTGACGGGTGAGGTGAAGCCGGCCGAAGTGGCCGTGCGGTTAAAGGCGCTGCAGTCTGGAACCGCAAGACCGCTACGGTCGCAGGTTCGAATCCTGCCTCGGGCATGGATGTTTGTGATGTCCTTAGGTTAGTTAGGTTTAACTAGTTCTAAGTTCTAGGGGACTAATGACCTCAGCAGTTGAGTCCCATAGTGCTCAGAGCCATTTGAACCATTTTTTTGGTGAGGTGAACACCCAGAATTGCAGAGTGTGAGGATCTTCACCTCCAGTCACTGTGCATGAAGTTCCTCTTATTCATCATTGGCCCGTTCTTTTCTGAACAGGTTGGCGCTCAAAGACCAAAGATGTGCAGTGTGACTGGCCAGCGTTACCGCGATATGCTTCGCCAGCATGTCATACCCGCCCTACAAGAGAGAGACGCTTTGAACTCAACAGTTTTCATGCAAAATGAGGTCCCACCGCACATCGCTCGTGAGGTCCATCTGCTTCTCCGAAACACATTTGGACATGATCGAATTATCAGCCAATCGTTTCCAAATGCTTGGCCGGCACGATCACCTGATCGCATTCCCTATGATTTCTGGTTGTGGGGCTACCTTAAGGACATGATTTATCAGGGGAACATTCACACATGTACTGATCCGAAGCGCCACATATCAAGAGAGGATGCCAGAATACCTACGGACATGCTTCGTCCTGCTGTGCAGAAAGCAATCCTGCGCTTTCAGACTCTTCTGGACAATGATGGGCGCCATATTGAGCCCCTTTTGTAGCAGTAATGGTACCGGTATGTAATTGTATGATATAACGTAGCAGCACATTAAAAGTGATTCAACTGCATTGATTCTGCATTTTTTCTCATCTCCATGTTCTTCACATTAATGCTACCAAGTTTGGTACTCGTACGGTAATTAATTTCCGTGTTATAACGTGTTAAATAGGGAAAGTTTAATTATAACCACCCGATATGTGTCATATATTTTTGTTTTTCTGAGGCATCAGTTCCTCTCTAATCTGTCCACTATGTGTCCATGGAATGAAAAATACATCTAATTTAATCCAGTTATGAATGCTGACTCATAAGCTGGAGGAAAGGCGCAGATCCTTACTCGATTATCTGTGGTTTACCTAAATCATTTTAGTCGAGCACCGAAGTGGTTGCTTTGAACAAGTCACGGCAGAATTTCTTCCCTTTCTGTGTCGGATAAGCAAGATTATCTACACTATGTGATCAAATGTATCCAGACACATATTAGTGGACGTTAATATGAAGAGTGTACACCTTTCGCTTTTATGACGGTTTCAACTCTGCTACAGACACTTTCAATGAGGTGCACGAATGACTATGGAGGAATGGCAGCTCATTCTTTGTAAAGAACCGAACCAGAGAACGTAGAGGTGTTGGGCGATGGAGTCTGGAGCGAAGTCGATGTTCTAACTCATCGCAAAGGTATTCTAGTGGGTTCAGGTTGGGACTATAGGCAAGCCAGTCCATTTCATAAATGTTATTGCCCACAAACCAATGCCTCAGAGATGGTGCTTTATGACAGGATACATTGTCATGCTGATAAAAACAATCACCTCCGGAATGTTCTGCTATGCGCACTACTCAATGCTGTAGAATGTGTCCATATCCTTCCGCATTAGCGTTTTCTTAAGCGCAATAAGTACTTCACTGTTGACACTACATATGATGGCAGGTAGCTTTCTCAAAGGCATTCGCAAACCCAAACCCCTTCATCTGATTGCCACAGGGCACAACACTCCAAATCGCTTGTTTTCAGTCGTCTACTGACCAATGGTGTCGCTCTTTACACCGCCTCAAGCGTCGCTTAACACTGGCTTCAGAAATGCTTGGCTTATGAGGAGCTGCTTAACCATTGCACCCCATTCATTCAAACTCATTGCACCCAATCATTTTGCTAGCTGGGCTGCTCTAGCACTTAGAAACTCCCGAGTGATTCCATCCGTTGACTTCGCTTTTTCTCAGCCATCTTCCGCAAAACGCAACGGTTCCTGGTCTTGGTTTTGCAGTGGTTGCTCCTTCGCGTTTCTACTTCACAGTCACAACACCAACAGTCGACTTGGGTAGCTCTAGATAGGTTAAAATGTTCTTGACAGATTTGTTACTCAGGTGCCATCCAGCTGGTGGTACCAGATGTCGTGACATTAGTGGTCAGTTCCACATTACATAGGAATCCTTTTGATCCGAGAGCGTCTCTCTTCTACATCTACATCTACATCTATACTCCGCAAGCCACCTGACGGTGTGTGGCAAAGGGTACATTGAGTACCTCTATCGGTTCTCCCTTCTATTCCAGTCTCGCATTGCTCGTGGAAAGAAAGATTGTCGGTATGCCCCTGTGTGGGCTCTAATCTCTCTGATTTTATCCTCATGGTCTCTTCGTGAGATATACGTAGAAGGGAGCAATATACTGCTTGACTCGTCGGTGAAGGTATGTTCTCGAAACTTCAACAAAAGTCCGTACCGAGCTACTGAGCGTCTCTCTTGCCGAATCTTCCACTGGAGTCTATCTATCATCTCTGTAACGCTTTCGCGATTACTAAATGATTCTATAACGAAGCGTGCTGCTCACCGTTGGTTCTTCTCTATCTCTTCCATCAACCATATCTGGTACGGATCCCACACCAGTGAGCAGTATTCAAGCAGTGGGCGAACAAGTGTACTGTAATCTACTTCCTTTGTTTTCGGATTGCATTTCCTTAGGATTCTTCCAATCAATCTCAGTCTGGGATCTGCTTTACCGACGATTAATTTTATATGGTCATTCCATTTTAGATCACTCCTAATGCCTACTCCCAGATAAGTTATGGAATTAACTGCTTCCAGATGCTGACCTGCTATATTGTAGCTAAATGATAAAGGATCTTTCTTTCTATGTATTCGCAGCACATTACACTTGTCTACATTGAGATTCAATTGCCATTGCCTGCACCATGCGTCAATTCGCTGCAGATCCTCCTGCATTTCAGTAGAATTTTCCATTGTTACAACCTCTCGATACACTACAGCATCATCCGCAAAAAGCCTCAGTGAACTTCCAATGTTATCCTCAAAGTCATTTATGTATATTGCGAATAGCAACGGTCCTACGACACTCCCCTGCGGCACACCTGAAATTACTGTTATTTCGGATGACTTCTCTCAATTGAGAATGACGTGCTGCGTTCTGTTATCTAGTAACTCTTCAATCCAATCACACAATTGGTCTGATAGTCCATATGCTCTTACTTTGTTCATTAAACGTCTGTGGGGAACTGTATCGAACGCCTTGCGGAAGTCAAGAAACACGGCATCTACCTGGGAACCCGTGTCTATGGCCCTCTGAGTCTCGTGGACGAATAGCGCGAGCTGGGTTTCACACGATCGTCTTTTTCGAAACCCATGTTGATTCCTACAGAGTAGATTTCTAGTCTTCAGAAAAGTCATTATACTCGAACATAATACGTGTTCCAAAATTCTACAACTGATCGACGTTAGAGATATAGGTCTATAGTTCTGCACATCTGTTCGACGTCCCTTCTTGAAAACGGTTATGACCTGTGCCCTTTTCCAATCTTTTGGAACGCTACGCTCTTCTAGAGACCTACGGTACACCGCTGCAAGAAGGGGGACTTACGGCCTCTTCATCGAATCCATCTTTCTTTTTATGTGCACGCTCTCAGTCTTGCCACAGGCCACGCGTATCTCTACTTCTTCTGCAGTATGTACATACCGTCCCTCCAGTCAATGGCAGTTTCTTTTAAAATTTCATTTAAATTCTTTTAGTCGACCCTGTCTAATCCGCCTTTTCAGTTAATAAAGTATTATAAGACTTCGAAAATGGTTCTCATCTGTTCAGCCCCTCATATCGTTCCACTTCCCTTCTCTAACCGAAATTTATTACCTTCTAGAACATATTCGGTTTCACTTACTATCTATTCACTAAGTACATGAGCCAGTACATTACCTACGCGACAAATTAAAGCTTTACATCTCGTGATCGCTAAATTGTATGGCAGTACGCTTCTATTTTAGGGCAATCAAGTTTATACAAGAAAATATTTTGGTAATTTGCCAGTTTTTATATCCATTTGGCAAGATGGGACGTTTTTCTAGGTCTATTTTCTCTCATTCCCTTAAATTGACCCAGTGGTATGTCGCCATCTGTAATGCTGTTCTTCCACTTCATGTCCTTTGGTTCAAATGTTTCAAATGGCTCTAGGCACTATGGGACTTAACATCTGAGGTCATCAGTCGCTTAGACTTAGAACTACTTAAACCTAACCTAAGGACATCACACACATCCATGCCCGAGGCACGATTCGAACCTGCGACCGTAGCAGCAGCGTGGTTCCGGACTGAAGCGCCTAGAACCGCTCGGTCAAAGTGGCCGGCTCATGCCCTTTCTCGCCCTTCATAACAATATCTTCTGCTTTCACCTCCACATCGCGTGATTTTTTCGCAGTTCTAATGAAATGTTTATCAAAATTATAGTACTGAAACATCGTCACAGTCTAACGTCTAAGAAATCTGTTAAGGTAACAGTTCCTATCAAGTAAACCAGGCGCAGGCTGTATATTACCTTAAATTTCTTTTTTAAATTTCTTTTTGCTATTAGTGTACGCGTAACTTTTTCTGAATCATGGAGACATGTGCGAATAAAGATCCATGTAATAAAATTAAATTTATGTGCAATCTTCTTTTTCTCAAATCTAGTTAGTTGACGCAGAATCCTCCTGTACACACCATAAATTATGAAGCAAGATAAATCACAGTATTTTCATACAGACGTGAATACTAATTCTGGATAAAATTCTTAGACGTCATACTTGTTCGAATCTACTAATAACGTTTAACATAAATAGCAATAGCAACAGCAATTTTCAGCATTGTTCTGTCGCTGCAACGATCTCCATGAGACATTTGTATAGAGTGATTTATTATTTTCTTAAATTGTGTTTTGTCGCCTCTGTGAATATAAACTGCACACATGCGTGAAGTCTGGTTGCTGTAGTTCATTTTGCCACAAGATGGTGGCAATGATAAAAAAAGATTTGGACCTATTAAATTTCATGTTAGTCCCAGAATCAACCGTAGTCGACAGATATTATTAAATGTGACTATTCATGTCTTACAGTATCGTTTCGAATTGGAACATATAGATGCTCCAAGAGGAAAGATATAATTTTTGGTGTCTGACATGTAACATGTTTAACGCTTCGCTCTTAGTTCGCTCTTCTGAAGAATTCAGTAATTTCACGAAACTTACGTCCTAATCATAGATTCCAAAGTGGTGGCAGATCAAAAAACTTCCCCTCTGTAGCCATGTATTTGATCGTGCAGCAGATAAAGAATGCCGACTCTCGTTCAGTAAAAACCGGATTAAACCTCTAGTCTCCATAAATCATTTCTGACGAACACCGAAATCGTTACTTTAATAATGCCGTAAGCGAGACCTCCATCTCATCCTTCACCCTTTCCCCTCTCAAACGCAACAAAGTTAAAAGAATATTGCACGTTGAGGGATACGAACACGTAAGGAGAAAATAAAAATAGAACATGGCTCTAGATAATTGTGTGGCTTATTCCACGCCTGCAACAATTGCTTTCATCTATCACATAATCTACATGAAAATCTGTACGCCGCTAGCCACGTTACGATGTATGGCGCAGGGCAGCTCTGACGCTGCTATCTTTTCCTCTCTTCCCTGTACAATTCGCGAATGACTTGTGGGTAGAACGACTGTCGATAAACCTCCATATCTCTACCTACATCTACATCTGCATGACTACTCTGCAATTCACAATTAAGTGTCTAGCAGACCGTTCATCGAACCACCTTCAAGCTATTTCTCTTCCTTTACACCATCCAACAGCGAGCGGGAAAAATGAACACTTAAACCTTTCCGTGAGAAGTCTGATTTCTCTTATTTTATTACAATTATCACTTCTTCCTATGTAGTTGGGTGCCAAAAAATATTTTCGCATTTGCAGAAGAAAGTTTGTGATTGATATTTCGTCAAGATTCTGCCGCAACGAAAAACACCTTTGTTTTAATTATTGCCACCACAATTCGCGTATAATATCCGTGACTCTCTCTCCACTATCTCACAAAAATACAAAACGAGCTGCTCTTCTTTGAACTCTTTAGATGCCGTCCGTCAATCCAATTTGATGCAGATCCAATACCGCGTAGCATAATTGCAGAAAATAACGGACAAGTGTAGCGTAGGCAAACTTTAGTAGACCTATTGCGTCTTCTAAGTGTTCTGCCAATAAAACGCAGCCTTTAGTTCGCTTTCCCCATAGCATTATCTATGTTATCGTTCCAAGTTAAGTTATTCGTGATTGTAATCCCTCAGCACTTAGTTGAATTGATGGCCTTTAGATTTGTATGATTTATTTAGCGGTTTCCTTTTAGTACTCATGTGAATGACCTGACACTTTTCATTATTTAAAGTCAGGAGCCCCTTTTTGCATTTTATCTACAGCATTGTGCAATTTATTTTGATCTTCTAATTATGTTACGAGGCGGTAAATGACAGCAGCACCAGCAAACAATCTAAGAGGGCTGATCAGATTGTCTCCTAAATCGTTTATATAGATTAGGTACAGCATAGGGCCTATAAAAATGCGTTAGGGAACGCTAGCCATCATTTCTGGTTTACTCGATGACGTCCCGTCAGTTACTACGAACTGTGACATTTCTGACAGGCGATCCCCAATCTAGTCGCACAACTGAAACGATACTCTGTAGGCACGCAATTTAATTAGAAGTCGCTTGTGAGGAACGGTATCAAAAGCCTGCTACAAATCCAGAAATATAAAATCACTTTGAGATCCCCTGTCTACAGAACTCTTTACTTCATGTAATAGAAAGCTAGTTGTGTTTCAAAAGAACAATATTTTATGAATCCGTGTTGACTGTTTGCCAACAGATCGTTTTCTTCGAGATAATTCATAATGCTCGAACACAGTTTATGTTCCAAACTCGTACTGAAAAGCGACGTCAGTTATATAGGTGTGTAAGTCAGTGGATTACTCCTATTTCCTATCTTGAGTGTTGCTGTCACCTGTGAAACTTTCCATTCTTTAGGTACAGATCTGGCAGTAGTCTATGATCGGTAAGCATGGAGCTGTAGTAGCAGCTTACTCTAAAAAGAACCTAGTTGGTATACAGTCTGGACTGTCTTTATTATGTGATTTAAGCTGCTTCGCTACACCGACAATATCTACTTCTAAGTTGCACATGTTGACATCTGATCTGTTCTTGATTGCAATTCTGGAACATTTATTTCTTCTTCTTTGAAGAAGGAATTTCAGGAAACCGTGTTTAGTAACTCTGCTTTTGTGGCACTGTCATCAGTAAGCAGGCCGGAGTGGCCGTGCGGTTCTAGGCGCTACAGTCTAGAGCCGAGCGACCGCTGCGGTCGTAGGTTCGAATCCTGCCTCGGGCATGGATGTGTGTGATGTCCTTAGGTTAGTTAGGTTTAATTAGTTCTAAGTTCTAGGCGAATGATGACCTTAGAAGTTAAGTCACATAGTGCTCAGAGCTATTTGAACCATTTGTCATCAGTAACTTTACCATTGCCGTTGCGCGGTGAAAGTATTGATTGTATCTTGCAGCTGGTGTTCTTCACATATGCCCAGAATCTCTTTGCATTATCCGCCAGATTTCGAGACAGAGTTTCGCTGTGGGAACTATTAAAAACATCTCGCACATTGAAATTCTCGTTAAATTTCGAGATTCACTAAAACATCGCCAATCTCTGAGGCTTTGTTTCAGATTTGGTATGCTTTTTTCGTTGCTTCTGCAACAGTGTTCTAACCTGTTCTGAGTACCATGCGGGATCAGTACCAACTTTTATTAATTTATATGGTATGCAGCTCTCAATTTCCGTCGATACTATATTTTTGAATTTAAGCCCCGTCTGCTCTACGCTTACACAATTAATTTGAAAGGATTGGACACTGTCTCTTAGGAAGGCTGCAAGTAAATTTTTATCTGCTAGTTTAAATATATCTCTGATTTTCTCGTGGAAGGTAGTAACATGGTGATCGACTCTTTTTGGGACTTAAGATTTCGGAATTTTAACAGTTAAACCATTTTGTGATTCACAACGATTTCATTGTAGCATCTGTCACTGGAGCTTGTTAAGCGTCTCCGCAGAGTTCTCGCGCTTACTGAATCATTCCGTGAGGAAACGCTCCGCTCCGCTCTTCTTTGGAGTCTTCTATATCTTTTTATAATACGGCATGGGAAGGGTCCCATACTAATGAGAAGCGCTCAAGCGTTTTGTAAGCTACACCTTTTGGGATGAATCCGATTTCCTTAAGATTCCTCCAGTTAATATCAGCCTGACTGCTGTCCCTACAGTTAGTTTTCTGCTATCTAGATCTGGTGTGAAGTGTACCCGCCAGGATAGCCGAGAGCGCTAACGCGCTGCTTCCTGGACTCGGATAGGCGCGCCTGCGGGTTAACGACGAGGGCCGGTGTGCCAGCCAGCCTGGATGTGGTTTTTAGGCGGTTTTCCACATCCCACTAGGTGAATACCGGGCTGGTCCCCATGTTCTGCCTCAGTTACACGACTCGCCAACATCTGAACACGTTCGCACTATTCCATGAATTCCACTAGACACAGACAGCAGGGGTACACTAATTCCTTCCCGGGGGGGAGGGGGGAGGGGTACGGGGTGGCGGCAGGAAGGGCATCCGGCCACCCCTTCATACTAACCTTGCCAAATCCGTTCCTATCAATGCTGACCCTGCGTCAGTGCGGGACATGGCACCAGTGAAAGAAAGATCTAGTGTGAAGTGTATGGCACAGGGTACTTCCCATTTTAGCTTCATGTGGATATTCCACTTAACGCCGCTTCACTTTCACTATTGTTGCAGTTTCCAGTGATTTATCGACGATAGTTTAGTTGGGCAGTAATCGATATTTTCCCATACTAAAGTGCAATAACTACATTTATTTATGTTCAGTATCAGCTGCTAGTCTCTGCACCAATCATCGAACGTCTGCAAATCGTCCTGTATTTCGCAACTGTCTTCGGGATTGCAGTATTCCTAGAGACAAGAGCATCGCTCGCAGACAGCCTCATGGAACTCGGACATTATCCATTAAATCACCATCACAAGTCATTGTACTCATTGCTCAGTGCCGTGACTCCACGAACCAAGCGTCTCCATCCCAGTCGGTTATCAGCTTCTCTTAGAGCCTGTTGAAGAGGCAGACTGGAGATCATCTTGATTTGGTCGATTCACCTGTTCGCTGCTCTCTCCTTCGATCTCGTGCTCTCAATCTTTCCTTCCATCGTTATTTTTCCTATATTTTGTCAATATATTCTCACAATATGGTCAAAGAACTAGAGAATTTTTTTGGTTGGCACGAGAAGAATGGCGCCTGGAGATACTGAGCTGCTCAATAAAGGAGACATTAGTTTTTCTTTCGTTCCGCACTGCCATTTAGTGAAACTTATCGAGATTTGCAACACGTTTCAATAGTTCCTTACAGCTAGAACTCAACACGTCGTTCTTAACGAAACAAAATTGACGGATATAAAGACAATTTCTGGAGAACCCTAATGAAGTGTTACAGGACTGTATATAAATGATCTGTATATGAATGATCTATTACAAAGCGTCGAAAGCGTTTTAAGGCTGTTCGCAAATAATGTGGTTGTGTATAAGAAAGTGTCAATGCCAGAAGACAGTATCGATATGCAGAATGATCTGCAGAGGAATGGTACAGGATGTGGCAGTTGACCCTGAACGTAAGTAAATTTAACGTACTGCGCAAACATAGGAAAAGATATCCACGACTGTACAACAACACTATTGATGATAGATTGCTAGAAACAGTATCTACCGTAAAATATATACGAGTAACTATCCAGAACGATCTTACGTGAAATGACATCATAAGACAAATAACAGGAGAAGCAGATGTCAGACAGTTATGTGGGAAGATTCTTAAGGCTCAAATGACTCAAATGGTTCTGAGCACTATGGGACTCAACATCTGAGGTCATCAGTTCCCTAGACTTGGAACTACTTAAACCTAACTAACCTTAGGACATCACACACATCCATGCCCGGTGCATGATTCGAACCTGCGACCGTAGCAGTCGCGCGGTTCCGGACTGAAGCGCCTAGAACCGCTCGGCCACCGTGGCCGGCCGAATCTTAAGGAAATGTAACTCATCAACGATGGAAGTGGCTTAAAAGACGCTTGTTCGAACGATTCTTGGGTATTATTAATCAGTCTGGGATCCTTATAAGTCAGGAGAGAGAGAGAGAGAGAGAGAGAGAGAGAGAGAGAAAGAGAGAAAGAAAGAACATCCAACGAAGAGCGGCGCGTTTCGTCGAAGGTTCATTTAGTCTACGTGAGAGCGATGTAGATTTTACGTGCAGCAACCTGTGCCATTAACAAAACTTAAATACGACAGTACGCCACTTCTGGCCTTGTGGAACCATGTTACGCAATCGAAAAAAGCGACAGAAGACACGGATGTTCAACAAGCCAGAATTTTGTACTGTTCGTTATCACTTTGTGTATATATGTTAACACTAACGGCCCTACAATACGCTTCTAGGGTACTTTTCAGATTACCTTTACACCGTCGATTGTGCCCAGTTGAGAATCTCGTGTTGAATTCTGTCTACGGGTAAGTTCTGAATCCAGTCACAATTTTCGTCCCATACTCGGTAAACTAGTATTTTCTTCACTAGTCGACAGTGCGGAACTGTACTGAATGCCTTCCGGAAGTCAAAGAACGTGACATTAACTTGGCGTCCTTGTCCACGGCACTCTGAATCTCATGGACGAACAGAGTGAAGTGTGTTTCACAAGATCTCTGCTGGCAGATCTATGTTGATTTTTATAGAGAAGATTTCAGTTCTCTAAAAATGTCATAATATGTAAGCACAAAACGTGTTTCATAATTCCACAACAACTTGACGTCAACGACAATGGCCTATAATTAAGTGTATCTGTCCGACGACGCATTTTGGAAAACTAGAGTGACATGCACTTATTTTCCAGTCGCTTAATAGCCCTCGTTGATGAACTGTTGCTAGAAGGGCAGCAAGTTGTTCTACATAATTTGTGCAGGATTTCATTGCTACCTCTTCTAGTCTTTCCACTGTCGTGCCACTTTAATTGACTTTTTTTGTTTTGCAGTTACTTATTTCAATATCCGTCATTTTAGTGTTAGTGTAAAGATTGAAAAGATGAACCATAGAACGGTCGACGTCAATGCGTGTTCAAGGGTGCTTCCGTTTTGACAAAATGGGTGTCTGTCGTAAACGACCAAAAATCACTCGATAATCGTTCGTGTCAACGAAAAAGTCAATAAGAACGCCGCCTCTCACAAAATGATTTCTTATCGTATTGCATTTTTGTTTGTAACGTAATAAACTTTTATTTACAAAATAACAAATACATTGATTAGTTTAGAAGGTACTTTCAATTTATATTTCTGGTAGTTATCGAGTCTTTTTCTTTTCTTTTGCTGACATGGAGTTTCCGATATGTAAATTTGTTGCAATTGTCTGTTTCGTTATATGTTGTTCGTTTGCAGATTGATTTACAATGTTGTCCTGATTTTATTTTAGTTCTTGTTCTTTAGGTGTGTAAGTCAGAGGGACAATGAGATTTCATTCTTTTCTGGTGGCCGGGAGATCCCTCGCGGGGCGGTTCGGCCGCCGCTCCATAAGTTCTTTAACGCCACTACGGCGACTTGCGAGCGAATAAGGATGAGATACACACAACAAACCAGTCATCTCGAGGCAGAGAAAATCCCTGACCCCGCCGGGAATCGAACGCGGGAACCCGCGCGCGGGAAGCGAGAACGCTACCGCAAGACCACGAGCGGCGGACATTGCAAGATGATTACAATTTGCATACTCAGAAGAGTTTGAAAAAGAGCACCTGGTTGCATTCAGGAAGTGGTTACTGCTACACGACTACAGCACCTTTCTACGACATTTTGACTAACGGTAATATAGCACACTTGCAAGGCCATCAAGCAGATCGAGGCAATCTTTTAAACGAGGATATAGTCTCATTGTTCTTTAAATACGATCGAATCGAAGTCATCACTGTCTAACAACCAAAGATCTATCACGCTACTGGTGAACTTTTTATCCTCGTCCATTATAACACCATGATGTTAGATGGAGTGTGAACTGTCTCTTAAGAACCTGTTTTTACCTCCCATCAGAAGCTCAACAGGGATGACGGCGGTAGTACTTTTATTCTGTGCATTTAGTATTGTCATTCAGGAAACAGCACCAAGGAGTTGTGCGGCATAAACAAATGTTGCATAAGAGTGGCACTAGTAGCGCCACTATGAGGATGCAAGTCAGCTTTGCTTTAAATACACGATGTAACGGTCGTGGAAGTTTGTTACCTTTGAGATTGAACGTAGTGAGTTGATTTTAGTCAAGAATGCCTTTAAGGTGACAAAGACTTTGAACGAGCTGGTGTAATATGGATACGAGAAGCTGGATGCTCCTTCTGCGACAGTACAGAAAGACTTGGCTGGAATGCAGCCACTGTACATGATTGCTGGCAGCAGTAGTCACGAGAATATACTGACGAAAGACAGGAAGAGAAACAAAGACATCAGGGAACAGACTAAAGTGGAAGACGTATGGAAGTAAGATGAAAGAGACGGTTGATAGATGGATCACAGAAGTTCTTTGCTGGGTTCCAAGATATAAGAAAAAACCGACAGGTAAGTATATTGGAAGGTGCGTACATGTCAGGAAACAGGCAACCGCAGTATGATTTGTATGGATGCATATCTCTGAAGGTCTTAATGCACGATTAAATCTAGACAAGACTTTTACGAAGGATTGGATGTCAAATTGCTTGTTATCATTATCTGTATATAAGAGAACGTGTTTCGCTTTGTGAACATACACATAAAACGATTTCACTCTTTAAACTGAGTGGTGTGCATAGGTAGGTATCATTATAATACGATAACGACGTTGTGAAGAGAGCTTAGAGAAAGCACGTAGTTTCATCTGCAACGGATCTTCCATGAGCGCAGTGGACGAAAGTAACGACAACGGTCCAGACGTTCAAAAAAGGTTACGTCTGCGAGCAAAAGGTTAAGCGTAAATGTCAGAGCCACGTCGTAGTTCAGCCTCCTCACTGGAGGTCGAGCTGGGCAGCAGGGCGTCGCCCAGGTGGAGCCCTGTTCTGTCTCGGCCAGGCGTCACAAATGTAATATGATTAATACTCATCCGGTCCAGCTCTTAACACAATCGCAAACTCTTCACGTTGCAAAGCTACCAGATACCCCGAATTTCGTACGTACAAAGTTATAGTAACTTTTACTGAGCGCATCATGTCTGCAAAGCCTACGGTAAACTATAACTGTGTGGTGCTCTGAGACTCGAAGCAGTATCTCTGGAAAAAGAGCTTCTGTTGAATATGTAATCAGAAAAGGCTAGGAGGATGGGGTTTTGAGTCCAGCGACGCGTCGACATCGAGATGGAGCGCTGTCTCAATTAGACACAGGTATGGGAAGGAAACATCCTGTTCTTGTTGAGGAATCATCCAAGAATTGTTACAACGCCATTTAGAAAAATTATGTACGAGGTCCAAATATTCAGACCGATATTTGAATCATACCTCTCCATAAAACTAGTCAGGCGTCTTAATCACTATGCCATCTCGTCTTGAGAGGAGATAAAAGAACATTTCTATGGAAACTGCCTTACAAGCTGTGATATCTGTTCGTCATATATGTAGATGGAAAACTGATAATCTAAGGCCCCAGGTCGGTTTCTGGTGGAGCAATCAGTTTTCACATCGTGAACAGTCTGGTTCAAAATGAAGCACTCCATTCAGAATCATATATATTGACATCAAATAACAATTTTTTGTGTTCGTAGGGTTCATTCGCCAATGAGTAGGGTTACATTGAGGTCGTTTGACAGGAGCATTAAGATTACTCAATGAATCTGCATGTGCTTTCATTGATCTTTGACACCCATGGATATAACACAGTGGTGTAGCGCTTATACAAAAGGTATTGTCGCTAGAAGATTGTAAAAAATTCCAAAATGATCTAGCGAAAATTTCCATTTGTTGTAAGTAGCGGTAGTTCACTAAAGGCGTAGACAAAGTGAAGACAGTTTGCAATGGTAAGTGAAACCATCCGACAGCTTTTGAATACATCACAAATGTACTCTGTACACACGAACACTGTTCAAGTTTGCCATGTTACGCGGTGCGTGGGCTTTTTAGCACTGTAATTTACACTTGTCAAAACTGGTGAAAACATATACGTGACTGTACAGGCTTCGAGGTAGGACTCATTTACAACAGACTGTGGAAAGAGTCTTCGTCTAAAGCTGGATCATAATATGTCGAGCTTCACCATACGTGCCAGGCTACTGGCGGGAGCCTCTCATGATGGGGATGCTTGATACACACACTAAGGCAAGAAGAAGGCACACCACGAAGGAATTATCCGAATGGGTCGGTAATCAGTAGATGTGATATACATGTGCTGACAAATAAGTGATTACAACTTCAAATAAAGTGGATGACATTCAAGAGAAAGAGCTTCACAAATTGAGAATGACAATAATGCCATCACCCACCTCTGGCCCTTGTACAAGCAGTTATTCGGCTTGAAATTGATTGTGAGAGATGTTGGATGTGATCCTGAGAGATATCAGAGCCAAATTCTGCGCAAGTGGCGCGTCAGAACGTCAAAATCCCAAGCTGGTTGGAGAGCCCTGCACATAATGCTCCAAATGTTCTCAACTGGGGAGAGATCTGGCGACCTTTCCAGCCAAGGTGTGGTTTTGCAAGCACGAAGACATGCAGTAGAATCTTTCTTCGTGTGTGGACGGGCGATATCTTGCTGAAATGTAAGCCCACGATGACTTACCATGAAGGGGTACAAAACTGGGTGTACAATATGTCGATGTACCTCTGTGCTGTAAGAGTGCCGCAAATGACAACCAAACGTTGGTCGGTTGGTTTAATGATTCAAGGGGCCAAACTATGAGGTCATCAGTCCCTCCTACCTGGAACAGGCAGTCAGCGAAACTACTCACCAAAGAAGGTCCTAGGACGCAAAACACTAGGAAAGAAAACCTCAAGGTCTACCAAAGGTCAATAAAGCCTAGAGAAAGGAACAAGGAAGAAGGAAAAGGGGAAAGGAAGAAGGGCGGGTGAGGTGCCTACTTCAGGGAGCAGCCGGAGGCCCCCAAAGGCAGATAGTGCAATAGGTGTATACCCTCCCCACGATTTACCAGAGGCATCCTCCGAACAATAGCCAGAAAAGACAGCGACATGGAGAGGGCGAGAGAGGCACAGGAAAACAAAAGAAAAAAAAAAAAAAACAGTCAAACAGACCATGCAAGAAGTGGGAAGAATAGCATGGACTGGGGTGGATCACCAAGCTCCAAACAGACATGGCCTGTTCAGGGCAGAGGAGGCTACAGGGTGTCCTGGCAACCCCTCAATGTGCCGACAAGGCTGAGCGACCTCACTTAGAGAGAGTGATAAAAACCCCCTTCTCGAATAAACTGTAAAACCAGGTCAACCACTGAGGCATAGTCTGCTAACACCAGCGGTAGCGAGTCATGAAGATTAAGAGTCCGCCACAGGATGGCTACGTTAGGACAACCTAGCAAAATGTGGACCACCGTCAAATGACACCATCACAATGACAGTGGGATGGCTTCTTGTGATGGAGGAGATGACTGTGAGTCAGCCAAGTATGGTCGATGTGGAGCCAGCAAAGGATGATGAAGCCCTCATGACAGGCCCACATGAAGGATCTCCACAAATTCTGGGTCTCCTTTATCATGTGTAGTTTGTTTGGCAAACTTTTTTTCAGGCGACTATCAAAAAATCGATGTACTTAAATATTTTCCACTGTGAAGATGATCAGTCATCTAAACCAGTTGTAAATAAATGTATTGTAAGACAGCACAATGTTTACCACGCATTTCTCAACGTTGTTCGGCAAAGTCAGAGTATGGAATTCCATATTCCATATGCTTAGAGCTTGATAGCATAATACCAATCGAAGGTCCGGTTCTGGAATGCCGATCTCAGAGTGGCTTTCCAGTAGCCAATTTGGCTAACCTGTCAGCGAGTTCATTCCCTGGGATCTCAATGTGACCCAGGGTCCAAATAAAGACCACCAAGTGTCCACATTGTTCAAGGGTAAGGGGGAATCCTGGATAGTTAGTACCGCTCAAAGAGTCACTACATATGAGAAAGGACTCACCGGCGTAGGAAAGGATATGCACAAGAGCACAAGAGATCCACAGCCAAAACACTGCAACCATCCGGCAAGGAGCGAAGTTCGTTACATCCCACATGAACGTAAGCAAAGCCAGTGTGACCAGCAACCATTAGTACAGACTACTTCTGAGCCCCAAAACGCTCTGAGAATGGAGAAGATTGGCAGCAGATGGCCCCAAGGTGAGCCTTTCGGACCTTGCAATAGATCAAGACAGGGCTGTGGGAGCACCATGGAGGTGTATGTGATAAGTCCCAGAGAAAAAGCGGTAGAGGGGAAAGTTAGAGTTCTGAAGAAAGGGGGAGGATGCAAATGTCGATCGTAATGCCAGATCTTGACCACTGTAGCGGAATGTGGATCTCCTTATGTGGAAAGAGGAGACGTAGTTCACGTGCTCTGGGATGTAGTGAATGCACAATGCATGAGTAATCAACAGTTATTGGTTCAGAACCCGCAATGGTGGAATCCCTTCCTCTGCTAGGAGACTGATCACAGGGCTATTCCAAAAGGTACCAGTTGTCAGTGATACCCCTCAATGGTGTATTGGGTCCAGGATGTGTAACATCGAAGGTGAAGCTGAGCCATATACAAGACTCCTATAATCTAGACAGCACTACACCAGTACTTTGTAGAGCTGTAGCAGAATAGAGTGGTCTGCGCCGCAGTTGGTGTTGCTGAGGCATCAAAAAGCACTGTGGTGCGACCAACATGTCTGCTTCAGTTGACAGAGATGGTGAGGCCATGTCAATTGGGCATGAAAGACCAGTCACAAAAAAAATGAGAGTCCACCACACGGAGGGACCGTCCATCAATGTACAAATTCAAATGGGTTGTACCATCAGTGATGACAGAAATGCATAATGCACGTCTTGGCAGCTGAAAACTGGAAGAGCCCAATATTGCTCTCAGTGTATTGCTCTCTGAAGTCTGCATTCAGCAACACCCACCATAGATGAACAAAAATAAATGTAAAGCCATCAGTATAAAAGGAGGAGAACACCATTAGCCTCACAACCACCATCAGAACATTGATAGCCAATAAAAAAGAGGAATACTCGAAAAAGATCCCTCTGGAACCCCATTCTCCTGCAGATCTGGGGTGCTATGGGCGGTGCCAACCTGTACCTGAGAAGAGTGACATGAAAGAAAGTTCTGGAGAAAAATCGCGAGCAGACCATGAAGGCCCCACTCATGTAAGGTGACAAGTATGTGGTGGTGCCATGTGCTATCATACGCTTCATGCAGATCGTAGAAACAGCAACAAGGTCTTGATGCTGGGCCAAAACCATTCAGATAGCAGACTCCAAGTGGACTAAATTATCTGCAATAGAGTGTGCTTGGCAAAAAGCACTCTAGGTCAAAGCCAAAAGGCCCTGGGATTCGTGGATCCTATACAGCCAACACACCATACATTCAAGTAGCTTGCAAAGAACAGTGGTTAAACGGGTCAGATGATAGCTGTTCCTCTGAAGAGACAGTGTACCTTATTTTGGAACTGAAATAATAAAACTTTCTCGCAACTGGGTAGGGAGTTCCCCCTCGCTCTCACGATGGTTATAAAGGGCAAGTATATATCATTTGTTAGTCACTGATAAGTGCTGAAGCATTTGGTCATGCACACAGTCCAGTCCGGAGCCATGTTGGGGCAGAGAGAAAGGGCCCTGACGGATTTCCACTCACTAAACAGGGGGTTATAAGGCGCCAGGTGACGTGGAACGTGGGTGGATAGTGGACTGATGCTGAGGCCTGGGCAAAACGGTCTGATGAGGATAACACCATTCAGGGAAATTCCTGGGACATCTGTAGGAGGATGGCGGCTAGAATTGCGGCTGATCTTTGCTGATATATCTATGAAGAGGGAGTGTGTGGCCTTATGGTAGCAATATTCGTTCCCAACAAATCCGTTTTGTGGCGTTTAAGAAGATAACAGGCCTAGTTACGAAGTTGTTTAAAGGCCAGGAGGTGGTCGAGAGATGGATGCCATTTGTAGCACTGGAGGACATGACGGTGGTCTTTAATAGCTGCTGCAATTTTGGGGATCTACCAAGGGACAGTCTTCCATCAGGGAGAACCCAAGGGAGAAGGAATTGCCAATGCAGCTGCTGAAAGGATGGCATCAGTCAAACTCTGTACGGACTCCTCAGTGCTGATGTGCGGTGGAACATTTGGGATGGCAGACAAGGAGAAGACATCCCTACCTGCATTAGTAATGGTCCACCTGGGATGGCGTTCAGGTGAGTGATGCTGAAGAAAAAGTAAGACTATCGGAAATTGATCACTGCTGCACAAATCTTCATGAATTCCCCGCTGAAAGGAGGGGAGAAATCCAGGGCAACAGATGGAAAGATCAATATCTGAAAAACTGTCGTGTGCCACTCTAAAGTGTGTGTGAGCTCCGTTGTTGAGGAGACAGATCAAACCCTGCCAGAAGGTCTTCAACAACACTGCCCCAGTCAGTAGTCGCAGTACAACCCCACAGAGGATTATGGGCATTAAAGTCCCCAAGGAGAAGGAAAGGAGAAGGGAGCTCTTGAAGGAGGGAAAGAAGAGCAGGAAGCATACAAGGACGTTCTGGGGGTAGATAAAGGTTGCATATCATTACCACAGAGGATAAATGGATCCGTACACCCACTGTTTCCAGTGCAGTATGAAGAGGAATCCAGGAATCAACAATGTCCCTGACGACAAATGTACAGACACAACTGGAGGCTCGCAAAGGGCTGATCCAGTTTTAGCAGAAGCCTTGGAAACCACAAAGAATCGGCGAATGAGTATCCACATAACGAGATTCTTGCAATACAAGAAATAAGTGTTGTGAGCCCCCTGGGGGACACGACCAAAGGGGTCCTGCTATGAAAAGAAATAGGGATCCAGAACATCACTCTTGGTTGTCAGGTCATATGGTGGGTGACAGTTAGGTTGATAACCCACATCTGCCCGAAGCGTCTCCAGACAAATCTTTGCTGGTCATCAGAGCTCATTGGAAGAGGAACTCATAACTGAGGGCAGTTCTGCTCTAGCCAATGAGATTCCTGGCCGAAGACGTGTCTGGAGATGCCCCAGACAGCAGTGGGAACCAACCTGACTGTAGGCTGCCCTACGGCCGGACTATCAAGAGTGATGGTTTGGGAGGGGGGGAGGCATTTGTTTTCGTAGCAGGACCCTTTTGCTTTGTCATCCGCTGTACCCTTACAGCACGACGGTACGTTGGCGATAATATGTACCCCGTTTTGTTGCCCTCTGTGGCAAGCCACCGTGGTGTCACGTTTCAGCGAGATAATGCCCGTTTAGTTTTACTAAAGTTTGTCGGACCCTACCTTGGCCAACAAAGTCGCCGGATATCTGACCCAAATGAGGCCGTTTGGAGCATTGTCTCGCGATTTTGACGATCGACAGGATTTGGAGCGATAGCCTCAGGAGGACATCCAACAACTCTATCAATCAATTCCAGGCCGAATAACTGCCTGCATAAGGGCCAGAGGTAGACCAGCGCCTTCTTGACTTGCTCAATTTGTGAATCTCTTTCTCTTGAATAAAAATCCAGTTTTTCTGAAATTTTAGTACATGTACACCACATTTGCCGATTTTCGTCCCATTTTGATAATTCACACGTGGTACGTCTTTCCATTTTTTTATTTTCTCTTAGAATGTATTATGACGCAACCTGGGCCAAGGTTCATTCCATAGGCTATTAAAAATTACTTCAAAAATGGTTCAAATGGCTCTGAGCACTATGGGACTCAACTGCTGTGGTCATCAGTCCCCTAGAACTTAGAACTACTTAAACCTAACTAACCTAAGGACATCACACACAGCCATGCCCGAGGCAGGATTCGAACCTGCGACCGTAGCAGTCGCACGGTTCCGGACTGCGCGCCTAGAACCGCGAGACCACCGCGGCCGGCTAAAAATTACTATCAACACAAAACCAGTATTGCCCCTAAATATTTACGCAAGTTTTTCATGCAATAAATTTTATTGCGTAAGCATTGATCTGATGTCTAAGGATAGTCAAGAAAAGCATAATGAGTGTCGAATGGCTTGGATGACTTGTACTATTGTGGGGGTCAAGACACCAAAGTCGGCAAGTTTCTCTGTACGCGTGTCATTGTATACCTTTTGTGGTCGGAGCGTGAGTATTGTATCTTAAGTACACTTGTTTCATGAAGGTTGCTGTGATAAGTGCGTGTAGAGTAGCATGTTTCTGTTGATGTGATGGAAACTTGGTGACCATCAATTTCAAAAATTTAGGCTAGCCTGCTAGATTTGTAAGAATGTTACGCAGGGTCTCGATCTTCGTACGCTGGACACTGAAAGGTAGAATAAATATCCTGTCAAAATTTCTGAATTGCGATAAACTCCAAGAAGATTACGTCCCCTCGAACACACGTTCCGCGTAAAGATCATAAGAACGATATATGGAAAATTACAACCCGTACGCCAACATTAAGTCACACTTCTTCTTTCACCGTTGACGAACCGCCTGTGAAAACGGGGAACAAATTACTAGAACGACGACCTTTCGCTATACACTTAACATTGGTTTGCCCAGAATGTGTGAATACAAACATTTTCATTAAAAAATCACTGATATTACAGCCCCTAGCAAAGCGAGGAGGTGCCGTGATTAAAACTCTGCACTCGTTTTTCTTAAAGCTTCTCCTTTGCAGCCAACCGTTCCCGGTACTACTTTAGTTTCGACACATCCTCTGTTGCTATCATTTCATCGCTCGTTTAGATTACAGCGAAATACCAATACCGACTGCCTCGTCTAGCTTACACGTCTCCAAAGTGTAAGTATTCTGTGCACTTTTACAAATGTTGCTAGTCATTTTTATTTCTTGGATCTTTCAGCAGAAATTATAATGAATGAAAATGGAAAAACTCCGTCGTATCAGGTTCCAAGCATGCTTGCGAAATTACAAACAGAGGTGACACCTTGTAAACAGAACCAGAACTAATCCCCTATGGATGATTATATCAAGAAATATCTCCATCCAGAGTTACAAACGAAGAAGACGGTGGATGAAGATGACTGTCTCAACGACGGAGAACGTGAATGAGTTGTCTCACTTTTTATGTTGAGCTTAAATCCAGATACGCCTCCCACGTCAGTCGGTACTGTAGTGACCGTTGCCTCCATACGTTAGGAACGGCTGCTTAAAAACTAAACAGGATTTGCTGTTCTAAGTGTAACACAGAAACAAAGTATTTTCTCTGTTTCAACAAACTAAAATTCCAAATAATTACGCGTTATGGAAATTTTTAAACGGTGAACTACTCCGATGATAACAATAAAGAAAACTCCCCACTGCCATTCCCAGCAAGGTTGGGCCTAATACAGATGAGAGCCCAAAACACCAAGCGGACAAGAGGTGAAACATTTTGAAAACCCTAGAATGAAAACTAAAATAATTTTTCACATCACTGTAAAGGAATTTCATTCTATACGTCGACAAATTAAAGTAGTTAAACCACCTTTTAGTAAAAGAGATCCTAGCTACACAAAAATCAAGATATACGGCGAAAAGTACAGGCACATTAGAGGGGTGACTGGCAAGGATATTTTGAGAACCGTATCTCATCTCTGAACTGCTGTCTTCTTAAAGAGAAAAATGTTGTACTCTATCGCCAAATTTCATTTCCATCTAGGAGACTCTCAATTTTAGTATACAAACAAATCGCACACTTCAGTCAACTGATTCTTCCCCTCCCCCTCTTCCCCCCCCCCCCCACCAAAGAAAATTTGGTGGTAAGTTCTTAATCTAACTTAAAATAAGTTACGCTAAGGACAACACACGCACCCATGCCCGAGGGCGGACTCGAACCTGCGAGGGGGGGGGGGGGGGGGGAGGGAGGGAGAAGCCTAAACGTGACAATGCGCCCTAAACCGCACGACTACCCCCACGAAAATATTAAAATACGGCTTGGAAACCTCAAACGAAGTAGGAGAATAACAGGAGAGCATCCTGCACAGAAAAGGACCACTGAAAATGGCATAACACTCTCAGACCTTTGCAAGTCCAACAATCTAAAATTAACGTCTGCTTCCTAAACAAAAAATTGCAGGAACAAAAAAGTCAAGAGCTCTTCAAACCCAGCACTTCCAGAATTACCAATTAGCCACATGGTAACATCTTCACAAAATCGTAAGAAACAGTAACATGCAAACTCCAAAAATCACAAAAAAAATGTACAACAAAACATCAGCAAGACTGCTTAGAAATCTGCCAAAAATTGGAGTAAATTAAGAGTGAAAACTGCTAACAGATCACAAAATTAAAAAAAAATTACAGTGGAAAAGATGTGTAACAGAATCCAGAGTTGAAAAATGGTACGAAAATCTCACAATGCTGGAAACTGAATGCCATAGCATTCGCGTCTGGGACGTTGACCACGGTCCAAGTCAACTAGAGTCAGCTGGAAAAGGAAGCCTTAGCCATCATCTACATCTGTGTTTACATACATACTATGAAAGCCACCGCACGGTGCGTGGCGGAGGGTACTCTATCCACTACTAGTCACTCCCAAACAGAGTTAGGGAAAAATACTCTGTATGCCTCCTTATCATCCCTAATTTCTCGTATCTTACCTTCATGCTCCGTACGCAAAATGTATATTGGCGACAGTAGAATCATTCTGCAGTCACCTTCGGATGGCGGTTCTCTAAATTTCCTCAACAGCGTACCTCGAAAAGAAGGTTGCCCTCCCTCCAGGGATTCCCATTTAAGTTCCCGAAGCATCTCCGTAAGACTTGGTGTTGTTCGAACCTACCGGCAAAAAATATAGCAACCCGCCTTTGAATTGCTTCGATGTCTTCCTTTAACCCAACTTTGTACGCATAACAAACATGCGAGCAGTACTCAAGAATAGGTAGCATTAGTAGTCTGTATACGGTCTCCTATACAGATGAACCACACTTTCCTAGAATTCTCCCAATAAACCGAAGTCAACCATTCGCCTTTCATACCACAAACATCAAAATCATGCTCATTTCATATCATGTCGCTTTGCACGTTACGCCCAGATACTTATCGATGCGGCCGTGTCCAGCAAAACGATACTAATACTGTATTCGGGCATTACGGTTTTGTTTTTCCTACTCATACGCAACATCTTACAACTGCAGATTGCTGCCCACCCTGTCTGTCTGAGGATACCCTTTTCTCTGATGAACACTCGCCATCGAGGACAACATACTCGGTTCTATTATTTAAGTCTTCGAGCCACTCATATACTGTATCTGGGAACCAATTCCTTTTGCTCGTACCTTCGTTAACAGTCTGCAGAGAGAGCCGTGTCAAATCGTTTCCTGAAATGTAGAAATATGGAACCAGCGTGTTGTCCTTCACCCATAGTTCACAGTATATAATGTGAGACAGAGGCAAGCTGAGCTTGGCGCGAGCGGTGATTTCTATGACGGTGCTGATTGTCGGTCTCAAGAAAATTTGTTATATTCGAACTGAGAGTATATTCAAGGATTCTGCAGCAAACCGATGTTGGGGATATTGGTCTGTAATTTTGTGGGTCCATTCTTTTACCCTTCTTATAAGTAGCAATCACCTCCACTTTTTTTCCAGTCACTTGGGACTTTGCGCTGGGCGAGACATTAGCGATGAATGCAAGCTAAATAAGGGGCCAATGCCCCAGAGAACTCTTCGAAAACCGAACTGAAACTTAACTGGGATACAATCAGACCTGAAGTCATATTTGTTTTAAACTCCTTCAGTTGCTTCTCTACGACAGGGATGCTTATTACACACATCAAAAAAAGTTTTGCATCACCCCAGTTCCCAGAACTCCTGAAGATAGACGTTGACTGTGCATATTGTATCACAGAGACAGTCTCTTTGACCGTTCAGACTGTGGTTCAAAGATGTCACCAAACCCGCCCAAAGATGTAAACAACCAAGTATGAGCAGCGCCTATTAGGCGGAGGGGATCCGACAGCCGATCAGTTCCAGTCATTCCACCAGGAAGGAGGTACACGGCTTGCGTTGTCTGTAGTTCAACCATGCCTAGACGGTCAATACCGCGGTTCGATCGCGTCCGCATTGTTACTTTGTGTTAGGAAGGGCTCTCAACAAGGCAAGTGTCCAGGCGTCTCGGAGTGAACCAAAGTGATGTTGTTCGAACATGGAGGAGATACAGAGAGACAGAAACTGTCGATGACATGCTTCGCTCAGGCCGCCCAATGGCTACTGCTGCAGTGGATGACCACTGCCTACGGATTGTGGCTCGGGGGAACCCTGACAGCAACTCCACCATGTTGAATAAAGCTTTTCGTGCAGCTACAGGACGTCATGTTACGACTCAAACTGTGCGCAATAGGCTGTATGATGCGCAACTTCACTCCCGACGTCCATGGCGAGGTCCATCTTTGCAACCACGACACCATGCAGAGCGGTACAGATGGGTCCAACAACATGCCGAATGGACCGCACAGATTTGGCATCACAATATCCACAGTCAGCGTCTAACTTCACCGCTGACTGTCGCATATGCCTTCAACTACACAATCGTCGCAACCCGGTCAGCCTGAACGCCTTAGACACACTGTCCAGTGAGTGCAGCAAGGTGGAGGTTCCCTGATGTTTTGAGATGGCATTATGTGGGGCTGACATACGCCGCTGGTTGTCATGGAAGGCGCCGTAACGGCTGTACGATACGTGAATGTCATCCTCCGACCGACAGTGAAACCATATTGGCAGCATATTGGCGAAGCATTCGTCTTCATGGACGACAATTCGCGCCCCCATCGTGCACATCTTGTGAATGACTTCCTTCAGGATAACGACATCACTCGACTTGAGTGGCCAGCATGTTCTCCCGACATGAACCCTATCGAACATGCCTGGGATGGACTGAAAAGGGCTGTTTATGGACGACGTGACGCACCAACCACTCTGAGGGATCTACGCCTAATCGCCGTTGAGGAATGGAACAATCTGGACCAACAGTGCCTTGATGAACTTATGGATAGTATGCCACGACGAATACAGGCATGCATCAATGCAAGAGGACGTGCTACTGGGTATTGGGGGTACCGGTGTGTACAGCAATCTGGAAGACCACCTCTGAAGGTCTCGCTGTATGGTGATACAACGTGCAATGAGTGGTTTTCATGAGCAATAAAAAGAGCGAAAATGTTGTTTATGTTGATCTCTATTGCGATTTTCTGTTCAGGTTCCGGAACTCTCGGAACCGAGGTGATGCAAAACTTTTTTTGGTGTGTGTACTATGTCGCCCATAGGGGAGTCTGTTCGATGGTCAAACGACGGTATGTCTGTATCATTCTCCTGCGTGAACAATTTCTTACACAAGAAATTTAAAACTACGGCTTTCGTTTTGCTGTTTTAAACTGCAACAGCAAACTGGTCAATGATTGAATGGATGAAAGCCACCTATGGTGACACAAAATGTCGTAAATATTTGCGTGGAAGAAATTTTTTCCTCGTGACAGATCGTAAGCTGTTGACTGCTCTTTTCCATGCAACAAACGATGTGCCAGATTGTACAGCACAGAATCTGCAACGTTGGTCACTACTTCTTCCACATTACCAGTATGAAATTCTCTATGGCCCTACGGCACAGAATGCAAACGCAAATACTTTGTCTCTCTTACCAATAGGAAATAATCCGGAATTCGATGTATCAGATGCTTCTTGTCTTCAGATTGATCACTCTGATTTGCAAGCACTGCAAGCTTCCCCATTGATCGTCGACAGACAGCACAAGCTACTGAACATGATCAGTTACTAAGATTGCTCCTGCATTACATTCGATGGGATGGCCTCATAATCTGAAATTAATTTCAGATGCAGTAGCACGCAGATACTATGTGTAATGCGTCAGGCTTTCTCTTCAGCGTGGCATAATCTTATTGCATACTCCTAATGAACAAATCCTAGTCATGGTTCCCACATCACTACAGCAATATGTTTCGAAAATATTACATGGAGGATATTGGGGAACCGTTAGAACCAAGCTGCTAGTGTGTCGGCATTGTATTGTCAGTCGGGCCCAACGACCAAGCGTAACAAACGATTGCCCACTGTCAGGTATGCACGGATAACTAAGCAGCACCGGGCCAAGAACTTTTCAATTGGCCTTGACCTGACGGCCCTTGGCATGGCACCACATTGATTTTGCTGGTCCTTTCTGGAGCACATGGTGGCTGGTTATCGTTGATGCATACAGCAGATATCGAGTTGTCACTCGAATGCATTCGAAAAATAGCGATAGCGCTATAAAAGCTCTTGCTTTTCATGGACACTTATTTCAGACAATCGTCCGCAGATTTCTTCGGTTAAATTCAAACAATTTTGCCAACAAAATGGGACTGATCATATTCGAATGGCAGTATTCTCTCCTATCGAACGGCTAAGCCGAATATTTCGATCACACTTTAAAGGCTCAGATGCCCAGACTTAATGCTTCGAATTCAAACGAAAATGCTTTGCTGTTGCTTCTCAGCATCTATCACATTCCGCCTTGTCAGGACGATTCACGAGTAAAATTATTACACGGTCATTATCAGCGCACTCTGCTGCATATATTTCACCCTCGATAGCCTGCTTCCGACAACTTCGCAAAGAACTTCCGCATGAAGTACAAATTTTTCTATCGTGTCTTTAACAAGCCTCACAACAATCCGGCGTCGTCACTCAGACTGCTGGCAGAGTTCATTACACCGATCGCGGCAAAACAGGCATCCACAGATGACACCGTAATCAACTACGTTTTCGTGATCATTGTGATCCTGTCGTAGATTTTGGTGTTTCAGAAACGTTGCCTGCAACCTAAACTGTTGCCCCCGAGAAGCCCTTGCCGCTGCTGAAGTTCGGACTCATGGGTCGGCCATGGAGGTCAACCCCCACCCACCAACGCGACAGCGTCGCCTCGCCTCCGCAGTCACCGTCGCGCCCGCAGCATACGTCGCTGATCACAGCGACTTCAGTCACGGACATCGGGTCTGCACTGCACCCCACCCACCGGAAAACCTTCGACAGCCCCAGCAGCGCCAATGCTGCACCTACCTGTACCATTGGATGGATGCGTTTTTTTGCGCCATCTGCAATCACATCGCAGCCAACTCCACCAGCAGCGCCAAAGCACACTCCTTCCCAACGTCGTTTCCTCCATCGGCACTATGTGATAACGTCGCGAATTTTCGGGGGAAAGAATGGACTAGTGTCGGTGCCTTCGACGACCGCACACAGCGTGTTACGTGCCACTCACATCTCCACAGAAGAGACATTTAAACCGGCCATTGTGAGTCGCTGCTGTAGAAAGCTCACTATACGCAGCCAGGTGGCGCTACACACGCCACCAGAGGACGCTGAATTCCCATCATCTCACCGCCTGCAATTGTGATTGGCCCATGAGGTTTTTTAAGTGGGAACGACAGGGTGACGGACGAAAATATTGCTCAAATTCAGGATTTTTTCTCTTTACTAGAATGTAGTAGACAAATGGGATTTGGGGCAATGAATAAAGCATATATTGGAGTTTTCATTGCTATTTTTTATTGAAAAATGGGGGGGGGGGGGGGTGAAGAAGATTCTGGACAGTTAGAGCGCATAATTTGGCGACCCAGATCGCCCGACGTGGGACATAATAGAAAGTCAGTTCGTGCACAAAATCCTGCACCGGCAACACTTTCGCAGTTCTGGACGGATATAGATACAGCATGGCTCTATATTTCTTCAAGGAACTTCCAACGACTTGTGGAGTCGATGCCTTGTCGAGTTGCTGCACTACGCAGAGCTAAAGAAGGTCCGACATGATATTAGGATATATGCCATGACTTTTGTCATCTCAGTATATTATCAAGTGGTTCAGCCTGTTTTCGTTAGATATCATGGTAAAAACTCGCGATAAGCCGACCGAAGCGCCCTCATTCCAAGATGCAATAATACTGAGGTCGACTAATAGCTCAGTTTCTTTCCTTCCAGCACAAGCAATGTCATCAGTTCACCGTGAACCTTCTGCAGAGTGTACATGACACTCGCATCACTGACGGAAGGCTAGATTTATGTGATAGTATAGGCACCACCACCTAAAGAAGGTGGTGGCAATACAAGGCATCGCAGGAAATCCGCACCTAGTCATCCGCTGCCAATTACCAAGTTTTACACTGCGCCTGTGAGCCATGTACGCGTGTGGTTAAAATGAACACAGACAGCAGTTAAGTGCGTCCAGCAGTTAAGTGCCGCCGTATGCCCCGCCGCTGCAAGTCTACGGATTGTCTTCCGATGTCATGGAAACCGTTTTGTTGGAAATAAAAACGAGGAAATTGTCCCTCTCAACGTTTGACAATTTTAACGATACCCGGAATCATAACTTATTATGAATTAGAAATATAAACAGAAAATAATTTTAAGAATTTGAACTACACAGGTGTACCGTACAACGTTCTCCAGTTCAAATATTTAGAGGTTTCGTTCCAGGGCTAAATGTTCTGGACGCAAACGAAACAACGTTAAACCTATTGAAAAAATTGTTTTAACATGGAAAGCAGTTCAGAAATTTCATAATTTTGAAGACATTCTTTAACTAAACGAAAGTGTGGTGTTAAACTTCACCCTGCACTTTTAGGACGGACGATGTACACCTATATGTTCGACAACAAATTTTGGATATAGAGGAAATATTTAGTTCCTTTGACCAATGGCGGTTTATTTCTTTGTCGTGTCGATTCAATTGCAGTGTATAAACAGCCAACTTTACTGTCTCGCATTTGAAAACTCGGTTGAAAATCGTAAGGGTACCTTCGATTTTGTCTGCCGAAATAATGAACTTGCTAAATTTGGTTAATTTGAGGAATTCATTGAGAGCTTCATATATCAGCTAGTGTGTACATTAAAGAAAAAAATTAAGTCTAGTGTTACATTAAGTTTACATGTTGGCACTACCAACTGTAAAACATGCAGGAAGGTCATATTCTATGAAAAACTTAAGGATCAACATTTAACCATGTGGTTAAACGATACCCGGAATCATAACTTATTATGAATTAGAAATGTAAACAGAAAATTATTTTAAAAATTTTAACTACACAGGTGTCTCGCCTGCTTACAATCTGCCAATAGTCCTCTATCGCAGTTTTTCCGGCAAATGACAACTACACACCATTCGATGTGTTGGCTCTTCCAAGCCTCTTCTCTCTAGCGCACAAATGGCCGTTTAACTCTGAAATAGTTATCTGCTACGGAAGTATGTAGGAATCACACTGTTTGATGTGTCGGCAGCTGGGCCAACACCTTGTAAATAGAGGTGGCTTAAAAAGGCACGCGAGACTAACGCAGACGGGCGTGAAGTACTGGAACAGGATACGTAATTAATGCTATGAAGAAAAGAACGGAGTTTCTCATATACTTATCTTTAATTTCTTCTTGTACATCTCTATGGTGAACACAAGTGAGACTCTAATTACAATCACTGTAAGGCTAATGGCGCCTTGCTAGTTCGTAGCCATTAACTTAGCTGAAGGCTATTCTGTCTCTCGGCTAATGAGAGAGAAAGGCTTCGTACGTCTAGTCGCTAGCTCTGTCGTCCGTACAACTGGGCTGAGTTCGAGTCAGTCTCTCGAGACCTGCCTTGTGGTGGCGCTAGGTTTGCGATCACACAGTGGCGACACGCGGGTCCGACATGTACTACAGGACCGCGGCCGATTTAAGCTACCACCTAGGACGTGTGGTGTCTGGCTGTGACACCACACTGTTGATAGTCTTTGCGATGACGATATTGCTGTATGTTGTTCAGAATCACTGTCCTATAAATGACTTTTGGCTAATTTATCGAATCAGCTTGTTTAGTAACAACTGAGCATGAGTCTACAAATGTACACTATCTGATCAAAAGTATCTAAACACTCCTTTGCAATGCGAAATTGACCGCTAGATGTCACAAGAGGCGGACCCGCCAATATAAAATTAGGTTGCGAGTATTGTGGTGTCAGTGAAGAGGCAGTTAACAGCAAAATGCGTCAGTCATAAGAGCTCAGTGAATTCAAACTACTAACTGGATGTCACCTGAGTAAAAAACTTCATCATTCGCATTTCAACCCTTCTAAAGCTGCCAAAGGCGACTGCTGGTGATGTGGTTGTGAAGTGGAAACACGAAGGGACAACCGCAACTGAACTATGGTTCAAATGGCTCTGAGCACTATGGGACTCAACTGATGAGGTCATTAGTCCCCTAGAACTTAGAACTAGTTAAACCTAACTAACCTAAGGACATCACAAACATCCATGCCCGAGGCAGTATTCGAACCTGCGACCGTAGCGGTCTTGCGGTTCCAGACTGCAGCGCCTTTAACCGCACGGCCACTTCGGCCGGCCCAACTGAACTATGACCAGGTAGACCTCTTGTACTGACGGATAGGGACAGTCGAGCACTGCGGAGGGTGATGGTAAATCATCACAATAAATCAGTAGAAGTAATCACTTACGAATTCCGAAGTGCTGTCACAAGTCCATCTGGCATAATGACTGTGCGTAGGGAGTTAAAAAAACTGGGGTAGAATGGTCAAACAACTCCTCGTAAGTCACACATTCCCGCTCCAGGTGATGTAAAGAACGATACCAACTGACAATTGGTAATTAGAAACGTGTGATTTGGAGTGATGAATCATTTTATACCCATCGGGAATCGTATGGAAGGGTTCGGGTTTGGCGGGTGCCTGCAGAATGTTACCTACCACCATGTGTAGTACTAACAACGAAGTACAGAGAAGGTGGTATTACCGTATGGCGGTGTTTTCCGTCTTTAGAGTGTGATCCTCGTACTGTGGTTAAGAAAACGCTAAATACGGAAGGATATGAACACATTTTACGGCATTGTGTTCTGCCCACACTAGAGGAACAGTTCGGATCCTCTTACTGTGGTTAAGAAAACGCTAAATACGGAAGGATATGAACACATTTTAAGGCATTGTGTTCTGCCCATATTAGAGGAACAGTTCGGAGATGATGATTGTATCAGCATGAAAATCCATCTTGTCATAAAGCAGCATCTTTGAGGCAATGATTTTTGGACAATAACATTCCTCAGATGGAGTAGCCTGCCTGAGCCTCGACATGAATCCAATGGAGCATCTTTGGGGTGAGTTATAGCCACGACTCCCTTCCAGACCCCAGCGTCCAACATAACAAACTTCTCTGGATTTGGCTCTTGATGAAGAATGAGCTGCCATTCCTCCGCAATCATTCAGTCACTTAACTGGAAGTAGAGTCTTAGTCGTCATAAAGGCGAAGGGGTGGACATATACCATATTAATGTCCACTAATAGGTGTCTAGATATTTTTGATATATTAGTGTATATGGGAGGCTTTTCAACCCTTTGATGTTTCCTGCGAGGTGCATTATGTACAGTGCAAATTTAGATCCAAGCAAGCATTAAGGTAGATGCGGTCCTCTATGGCCATAGACTCAGCAATGTCTACAGTTCTGCCCTGAAGACAACGTACGGCGTTGTTTGGACGAAGGCCATGCAGATTAAAATAAAACCTCGTGCTCGAGGATAAACTCGACGCTGTTACGACTTGGTTAACGAAAAACTTCATCAGTCAAACAAGGGAAAACTGAAATGAAATTTCAGATTCATGCACTCATGGAATAGGAAGAAAGTGAATAAATTAATCCAAAACAATATTTTTGATGATGTCCAAAAGGCTAATGTGCCTCTAATAAAATATATATTTGGACTTCGACTGAAAGCCGCGCGGGGTAGCTGCGTGGTGTAGGCGCCTTGCCATGGTTCGCGCGGCTTCCCCTCCGCTCGGCTCCTCCCGTCGGAGGTTCGAGTCCTCCCTCGGGCATGGATGTGTGTGTGTGTGTGTGTGTGTGTGTGTGTGTGTGTGTGTGTGCGTGTGTGTGTTTTGTCCTTAGTGTAAGTCAGATTAAATAGTGTGTAGCCGGCCACGGTGGTCGAGCGGTTCTAAGTGCTTCAGTCTGGAACCGCGCGACTGCTACGGTCGCAGGTTCGAATCCTGCCTTGGGCATGGCTGTGTGTGATGTCCTTAGGTTAGTTAGGTTTAAGTAGTTCTAAGTTCTAGGGGACTGATGACCTCAGATGTTACGTCCCATAGTGCTCAGAGCCATTTGAACCATTTTGAAATAGTGTGTAAGCCTAGGGACCGATGACCTCAGCAGTTTGGTCCCATAGGCTCTTACCACAAATTACAAATTTCAACTGAAAGACACGAATAACAGTAACCAATCACTTTTATTCATTAGAATAAAATCCTACCAACGTTTCAGTAATAAGCCTAGTGAAGGCTGCCTAGAGTAGCAGCCGAAACGCTGGTACTTTGCATGACTACAAACAACGTGGTCACCCACAAAAAAAGATTCTATTGGAGTGGACTGAGGCCGCGGAAACCTATACCCTTACACTTTTCTTCGTGTTTACACTTTTCGCGGGACAACCCGTGACACTGTCTTTGCGGAATCGTATTTAGAATTCACATACTTTCTATAAAAGTGAAAGCACAGAAAAAGTAAATCTGGATACTCGGACAGGATTTAAACCCTGGTCCTCCCAAACGCGAGTCCATTGTCTTACCACCTTTAAAAAAAGTAAAATAAAATAGAATAAAGTGCATACCATCCTTGCGCAAGGGCCATGCTAATATTCTCGCAACAGTTCCAGTTCTAGTACGGATATATTTAGCGCCAAAGCGACTACCCATTGCACCATCTCGTCCGATTCGTTATCGAAAGTGGGCTACTGCTGCTTGACCACGGCTAGACTTCACTTGTAAGGTGCGTTTGCAGTTTTAAAGTATGGATGGTTGTAAAAATTTCCGACACAAGACTCGGGGAACATGTAACCATACCTGGAAGAGCTTAGTGCGTAGAGAACGGAGCTATCGTCTGAGGGAAGTTTGTATACAGCTTTGTTAAAGAGACTCTCTACTTTTGTAGTTAGAGAGATCACGTTCACGCACTCACGATGATTCTTTGCAACGAAGTGGGCCTTGCCACATGATTACAATGTTCCTCAGATGGCTAGATGCGCGTGATCAAGAATTCAAAGTATTCCCTGCCCTCCCTAACTCCCTGGATCTTAACGCTATGGAACATCTGTATGACCATATGAATCGTTTATTCACAGTGTGAACCTTCAGTATGCACTATTCAGTAGCTGTGCGATTCGCCGAAACAGCATGGTTCAGATATTCATGGTGAGCTAAAAACATATGATGAAGACATTTCCAACTGGCCCGACTGCTGTGTTTGCCAAGAACGGTGGTTACTCTGGATACCAGTGGCTATTCGTAATAATGTGACTCCACAGCGTGTGGATATTTATAGGCCTTATACTTTAAAAGGAAACAGACTCTAATATCGATTAAAATGACTTAACTTTTTGTAAAACAGTATGTTATTTTGATTAATTTTGAATTCATATTTTACCATTATTCTTACATTTTTGATACCACCAGTGCTTGGTTAAATCGATGAAGCTTGTAGACATGGTATCAACCACGGATTTCCGACAATGGAGTAGGCTAAGTACAAGAGTCTACTTGTAGTTTTGCCGTTAACTGCAGCGGTCAGCCCGCTGAGCTGGAGGTTAGCCGGTTGAGCCTGACATTTGCTGTCCGCCCAAGGCCGCGTACATTCCTAACGGTCTGCCGTGGCCTTCGTCTTTTTTGTTCGGAAACAGTCGATTCGACTGTACAATGAAATTTCTTCATCAACCGATTATCTTCCTTACCCTCACATAGTTAACCTGTCAGCGCAGGTTAATCATTGCTGGCAGACACAGTGCCTTGAAAAAAAAAAAAAAAAAAAAAAAAAAAAATCTGTTAGTGGAGACGGATGATCATCCTGTTAGTTTTCCAGCTTCGGCTGGTTGCACACTTCGCTCGGAGTTGTCTGGCGATGGGTGACATACTGATACAGTAAGCTGAAAAGTGAGTGTGTAATTCATTGACCAAGAGATGGCCCTTAGAGCTTCCTCTCCCTCACCGTACGCAAAGAAAAAATCATAGGACACGTACTGCAGTTTCTGCTTACCGTGATTACAGCAGGCGTCAAGGAAGAAAATAAGACATTTCGGGTATGGGCGAGACAACTGATAGGGACGTTTACTTGAAGACGTGCAGCTAGAAAACATTTGATACGGTTTAGTTTTTTGAATGAAAATGTTGCATACCGGTATGTCGTTCCAAAAACTAATGTCTCAAACAGGAAATTGATTACTCATCCACACCCCTTATAGACATGACTTAGTCAAATGGTTCTTACCTTTTCGCTAGTAAGTACAGGGGGTTCCAGAATAGTTACATTTGTTCAGATACGTGTCTGCAGTCTTGGAACACACCGAAATCCTCGCGCCATCAGTGCACATCACCCTGCTGTTGGACCCAGAACTAAATGACTCAGCCCATTCTCCACTTTATCAATAGGTTGCGCCTTTTTTTAAATTTCTCTTTATCGGCGTACTGCGGAACTGTAGCTTGGGTATTTCAGTGTGTAGCAGAACTGCAGATGTGTACCTGCAGAAAATAATTTAATTACGTAACTTTATTTCTTTCGTGGTAATAGTTACAACTTCATGATTACCCATCGTACTTTCATTTGACGGGGAAGAACAGAGCTACAAAATTTCTGATTCTCTCGAAATAATTAGCTAATATATTATCTGAATCGTAATTATATATACCGGTACATAAGTTCGTAGCGTTTTCGTTTTTTGCATGCGTTCCGGTTACTGTGAGTTTATTTATCGATCGTCGTTTCTTATGTGTAGTTCACTGTTAATGTTTGAGTTTAAATATTGCCATTTTGTCTTTCCTATATAGTGATACTGATAGCCTTGGGAGAGCCAGCCCTGACAAAACTCTACCATCTGGTGAGCGAGATCTATGAGACAGGCGGAATACTCTCAGACTTCAAGAAGAATATAATAATTTCAATCCCAAAGAAAGCAGGTGTTGACAGATGTGAAAATTAACGAACTATCAGTTTAATAAGCCACGGCTGCAAAATACTAACACAAATTCTTTACAGACGAATGGAAAAACTGGTAGAAGCCAACCTCGCGGAAGATCAGTTTGGATTCCGTAGAAATACTGGAACACGGGAGGCAATACTGACCCTACGACTTATCTTAGAAAATAGATTAAGGAAAGGCAAACCTACGTTTCTAGCATTTGTAGACTTAGAGAAAACTTTTGACGATGTTGACTGGAATACTCTCTTCCAAATTCTGAAGGTGGCAGGGGTAAAATACAGGGAGCGAAATGCTATGTACAATATGTTCAGAAACCAGATGGCAGTTATAAGAGTCGAGGGGCATGAAAGGGAAGCAGTGGTTGGGAAGGGAGGGAGACAGGGTTGTAGACTATCCCCGATGTTATTCAATCTGTATATTGAGCAAGCAGTAAAGGAAACAAAAGAAAAATTCGGAGTAGATATTAAAATCCATGGAGAAGAAATAAAAACTTTGAGGTTCGTCGATGACATTGTAATTCTGTCAGAGACAGCATAGGACCTGGAAGAGCAGCTGAAAGGAATGGACAGTGTCTTGAAAGGAGGATATAAGATGAAAATGAACAAAAGCAAAACAAGGATAATTGAATGTAGTCGAATTAAATCGGGTGATGCTGAGGGAATTAGATTAGAAAATGAGACACTTAAAGTGGTAAATGAGTTTTGCTATTTGGGAAGCAGAATAACTGATGATGCTCGAAGTAGACAGGATATAAAATGTAGACTGGCAATGGCAAGGAAAGCGTTTCTGAAGAAGAGAAATTTGTTAACATCGAGTATAGATTTAAATGTCAGGAAGTCGTTTCTGGAAGTATTTGTACGGAGTGTAGCCATGTATGGAAGTGAAACGTGGACGATAAATAGTTTAGACAAGAAGAGAATAGAAGCATTTGAAATGTGGTGCTACAGAAGAATGCTGAAGATTAGGTGGGTAGATCACATAACTAATGAGGGGGTTTTGAATAGAATTGGGGAGAAGAGAAATTTATGGCACAACTTGACCAGAAGAAGGGATCGGTTAGTCGGACATCTTCTGAGGCATCAAGGGATTACCAATTTAGTATTGGAGGGCAGTGTGGAGGGTAAAAATCGTAGAGGGAGGCTAAGAGAGGAATACACCAAACTGATTCAGAAGGATGTAGGTTGCAGTAGGTATTGGGAGATGAAGAAGCTTGCACAGGATAGAGTAGCATGGAGAGCTGCATTAAACCAGTCTCTGGACTGAAGACCACAACCATAACAACAACAATATAGTGAATGGAGCTGTGGACGCTAGAAAATGGCAGATGTGATGAACTGCGATCATTCCACCATCGTGCGACACTTGCATGCAATGTGGATGGTTCAAAAGTCGGGTGTATGGGTACTGCATGCTCTAAGCGAAAATCACAAAAATCGACAGGTAGCTAATGTACATCTCTGCTTGCTCGTCATTTATTGGCTCGTGAACAACAACGACCGTCCTATACTGTATCGTTAATGGTGATGAAAAATGGTGTCTTTATGCTAACATTAGGAAAAGAAAGGAATAGTTATGCCCAAACAAATCAGAAACTCTCCGTACAAAGACCCGTGCGCATCAACAAAAGATACTGTTATGCATCTGGTGAAAGAGTGACAATGTAGTGTACTAAAAATTGCTTCCTTGAGGTGTAACCATCACTGATAACTTAGAACGTTTATTGTTAACAAATGAGACGTCTTGCAGACACAATCCAGGAACAACGACCAGGAAAACTGCGTGATGTGATGGTACTCCATGATAATTCCCGCATTCTGTCAGACTGACAAGAAACACTGTAAATGAATAGGGCTGGGAGGTCATTCCGCACCACCTTATTCAATTGATCTTGCGCCCTCAGATTTTCCGCTCTCTGTCGAATAACTTTCAAGGAATATCCTTTCCAGATGAAAATGCGCTCCGAACATGGCTCGACGAGTTCTTTGCATAAAACCGTGTGATTTCTACAGTCGCGAAATCGAAAAGTTATCACAGTGCTGGCATACTGTTGTAAATAATGAAGGAGGGTATGTTATTGACTACTAAAGTCTCTGATAAACTTACGGAGAAATGCTAAGAACCTATGCACCGACCCTAGTTCACGTAACAAGACCACATCCGAGTCTTTCTCCCAACCTTGTTTGACTAAACTGCTCAAAAAGTACTTCAGAACATCTGCGTATCAAAGAATGTGAGTGGGCTTATATTGACGTAGAATGTGGGTTTAAAGCATAATCCCTAAAAAAATCTATGAAATAAAAACAGAACAATAACCAAAATAAAGGCAGTCAGTTCAATAGTGCACATCCATGAAATCAAAATCTGCTGCTGGATCACATTCAACACCATGTTGCTCTCCACTAGGCATTGCTTCATCCTTGGATCCTCCTTGGCATGCTGTATACAGTATGCTGAAGACAGTACTGCTGAGGCCTGTCCCACTCTTCAGTGATGGCTCTCCATGCAGAGGGTTCATAAGACGTTGCATTACTGGTTTAGTTTGTCCCAAGCATGGTAAATGTGGTTCATGTCAGCAGACCCATACACCATCCAATTTGGTTGATTGTCACCTCCTAGTGGAAGGTTCCACAAGACAGGCATGGCGTGTTTACAAATTATAGTCTTGAAAGAAGAAGCCATCACTGAAATTTTGACTACAGGGCAGAACAATAGGTTAGAGGATTCTGTCCCAATACTGAACAGCCTTCAATTAGCCACCACAGTAATGAGTGGCATGCAAGATGCATATAGGAAACTATGTCTGACCAGTCTCCCAATTTAACCTGTAGAACTGCCACTTCCATACTCTTCTACGACAATCATCAGGTGTCAGGAAAATCTTGACTTCTTTCCTGGAAAGAATCCAACACCATTGATCAAAGGTCCATTCTGATGTTACCTTGTCTGTCATGTTCATGGACTACAGTGCCGGGTGATTTGTCCTGTTGTTTGGAGGCCTAGAAGCCAAATTCATTGTGTGGAGATGGTTGTGTACAGCTCTCACAGTTGCTGTCAAAAAAGCAGTGTCTAATTCTGTTTCGTTCTCCTCAGGATGCCCATGAAACAGAATCTGTTGGCAGCAGTGATCAGCTGGTGGTTTTGACAGCATGTGACCACTACAGTTCAGATCTTCAACGTGGGGAGAGTCTGAGGAAGAGGATGAGTACACAAGGGTACTCTTTTATTGGAATGTTGAACTGATGAGAGCTGCATGTAGAGAGGCATTATTAGTTAGTGAATGTCCATTGTAAATGTCTGCTCTGAATATGAAATGTCATCTGGTACGGCACCTCGGCTCCTGACAAGTCACAGGAACTTCAATTTTGTAGACACACAGTGTGTCTTTCTGCTAACCAGATCATCTGGCCACCTCTTCTGAAGCAAAATATTAACAGCATGAGACCACTCATGTTCCAAACACTCTAAAGCAGAATTGACCTCCTAATTACCATATATGCCCCAGCAAAAAAAGTGAAGCTCCCAGAAACGAAATGAAACTCTACAGGATGAGAGAGTAAATGCTGTTATTTCAGTAATTACATTATCAAGTGGAATTTGGAAAGTACTTGGCAGTATGATTCCGCTTATCACTATGATGTTGCACCTCCTCTTGCCTGGATGTATCCACAGATTTGGTTGAGAAGCGTGTCATAATGCTTTTGTATCCTCTCCTGCAACAAGGTGATACAGAAAGTGGAACAGGTCCTCTCCACAGGTTGCTGCCATACTCACTGCTGATGGTCATCTGGGGTAGTGCAGAATAGAGAATCATCACTGAACACAATGCACTGCTGTTTGTTAGCAGTCCATGCCTCCCAGTCATGGCACCACTCCAAATGCAGCCATTTATGTTGTGGTGGTAACTGCAGCCTACACATGGAATGATAATTCCATAGTCCAGCTACTGCTAGTCTTCCAACAATGGTGAGGATGGAGCAGAAACTTGCAGAGAGTCCTTTACTTGTTCTTGAATGTCAGGCATAGATGTGAAGGGGTTAAGATGTGCTTAGTGCACAGTATGGTGATCCTCCCTTGTGGTGATTAAATGTGGTCAACTGGAACCTTGAACATGAGCATTCTATATCTACATAGATACTCTGCAATCCACTGTATGACACATGACCGAGGATAACCCGTACCGCTGCTAGTCATTCCTGCACTTACATTCCCATGCAGTCAAACATCGGACCACTCTCACATTCGAATGCCCCACAGATCTCAATACTTCGCAATTCAGCCAGCCAGCCAAATGGAGTCAAACAATGAGGCCCATTTAAAACTCTGTGAGGTGCTCGTAACACTGTCTCACATGAGTGTGTGGCATCTCCGTGGCCTCCACAGTGATCATACAACATCTCATGCTGTTTACACCCCTTATATACCCTACCAGGCCTGGTATCAATGATAAATATGAACAACACGAATGCACATGGATGAAAACTCTAAAAATGGCTAGGAATTCTAGAAAGTTACAAGGTATGTTTAACACAGCACATTTTTCAGCTGCTCCCCTGAGTGCTAATATAAAGCAGTACATGGGTGTGACTGTGCCCTGAGAAGCTGCAGAGAAAATTTCATGCGATTCAAGGGCAGTCTATACATGCTATAAACAACAATTCATACACTGTTCATGAGTTGACAGGTAGAACCAACAAGCCAAAAGAAGTTTTGTGAGGCAGTACAGAAAGGGAAAGTCCTGCCACAAGGAAAAAAATAACAGCAAGACTAACTATCCTGAATGTAGGCAGAAATGAGCAGCCTTCCTCACATTTGCACAGGCATAGTCTGCAGTGTTGTGTTCACAAATGTAGTTCTAAGTGAAAATTCATGTAAACTGTTGTTCTTGAAAGTTGTACTAAAGTGACATACTAAACATTAAAATAAACAAACTGTTATTATTATTATTGTCATTATATTAGGACACTTCATGTATGATTAAATTGTACACAACTATGTGGTATATTAAAAGTGGGGGTGGCATCAAATTGTATTTGGCAGAGAGTGGGTGAGGGGGAGATAAAGAAGAGTGTCAGAAAATGTGACACCCCCAGAACCCTACCCTGGATATGTGCCTGCTTTCTTGAAACTGATACTAAATTGATATGTCTGTGTAGTGAGCATGTTATGCTCTTGTTACTGATAAAACAGTAAATTGAAATCCACTGCAGACCCAGAGAAATATAGTGAACATTTAAGATTTCCTGTTACTACAAACTTTAAGATATCAAAAATAATGTCTTTATGATCATGTGAATAAAAGACAGCTGTGTCAGTAAAAATGTAGCCACCTCAGAGAATAGGATAGTTTGAAACGACATGTAACCTGATGTCAAGGGAGGCATTATACTGGAATCCAGAGTGATAGACGCACTCACTGCTGGGCCCAAACACTTGGAGGACTCCATATCTGAAAAATTAATACTGGGTGAGGGGGATCTGAACTCATTTTGGAACGAGTGTCATTAGGATTGCTACAATTCAAATTTAAGCTTCCTGTAGTTCATGTGAATCACAGAGAGAGACTGATAGATAGACTGCTACTCACCACATAGAGGAAATGTCAAGAGTCAGACAGGCACATTAAAAAAAGACTGCTAGATGTTCTTAGTTACTGGACTAAGTTCGTAATCAGCCATAGACGAAACAAAACACAAACACGTCCTACAAGTCAATGCTGTTTCTCATTGTCACTGTTCTCTATCACATTACATTACTCAATGTCTGTCCTTTTCTTTCTCTATTTTCTTATACTTAGTCTGATATCTAATAATATCTAGCAGTCTTTTTTCAATGTGGCTATCTGCCACACATCATGTCCTCTACATTGTGACTAGCAATCTCTCCTTTTCGTATTGTTGTTATTCCTTCCAAGATTTTCCATTGGTTGAGAGTAAATAATGGCTTAATTTCTTTCTTCCATATTCAATTTGTCTTCCTTCTTCATTGGCCTCATTGTCAATGGGGTGTTAATCTCTCATCTTCTATTCTTCATTCTTTTGATAACTTATTCGCTTATTACCACAAGAAAGTTCTTACAAGTGCCACTTCGTTCACATCATCACACTTTCAGTTTACATACTATTGATAAGGGGAGTTTCTACTATCGAGATTAGGTTTCAGTGATGTATATGTGGACCATAGTGCAGCATATAGAACTTTCCATTCCAATGTGAGACAACAATAATGTGTATTATTCTAGACAAGCATAACGTATAAACTTCCACACCAGATAAACCCAAATCATCACTGTATCAACAGTGTATGCATAGCCCACCATACAACTGATCACCTGCACACATGAGCACATAAGCATTAACGCCAGCCACATTTGCTTCCCACTGCTGCAGTATCACAAACATGGGACTCATTACAGCACCTTATTTAACTGTTCAGTTTAGATGTAAAAAAAAAAACATACATTTGCAGTTGTTCTCTGTGATAAATCATACAAAGGCTCATCAGGTGAATACACTACCAGTCAAAAGTTTTTGATCACCCATGGCAAAACTATATACTTTATTTCAATGTAGAAACACATTGCACAAACTTAACAGACAACAACATAAGTATTTTCTCAGTCTGTCATTAAGTACAATTCAATATGGTTTAGATTTTGTCCTTGGAACAGCTGCACAAACTCTTGGCAACCTGAAGATAAGGTTTTCAAGTGTTTTTGTAGATATTGCCGACCATCACATCTGTAAATTATTCCATAGATCTTCAACATTAGATGACCTCAGTTTTCTGACCTCTCTGTCAGGTTCAACCCAAAGAGTTCAATGGGATTTATGACAAGTGACTGACTTGGCCACATCATATACTTCAGTTCCTACATTTTCTCCTTTCTGTTGATATACCCTCTGCGCAATTTAAAAGCATGTTTTAGATCATTGGCCTGCTACAGAACAAACTCATGATGAGTACATATACATCAGTACATCTAGATGGTTACCCTGAAAATCACACTTAAGTGCCTGGCAGATGGAACTACATTTTTGATCAGTACGCTTTGATATCCTTCCTTCTTCCATGTTCCATTAATTCTAACTAGATCACTAACTCTATCACCTGCAAAACATGCCCACACCATGTCTGACCCTCCAACATGCTTCACCACACAGGGACTCATCTTACGTTCTCCATGAAGTCGACGAACAATCATTTGACAGTGGCCTCCAAATATTTCACACTTAGATTCATCTGTGAATAACACCTTAGACAATTTCTGCACACTCCAGTTTTCTGTTGTTGTGTCCACTGCAATCTTTTCACCTTATTTTGTCTGTATAATAAAGGTTTTTTTGGTCGCTAAGCTCTGCTTTAAACCTTGTTCATGAAGATTCTGTTGCACTGTTGAGACAAGAGATTAGAGCTGTTCACATACTATTTACTTCCTCGCAATTTTCAGGTGCAGTATGAGTCCTCTAACTTTTACTGTGCTCATATGAATTGATCTTACCTGTATGATGTTACTTGGGGTCTTTCAGATTGCAGAACACTTGCATTGACTTCAGTTTGCTTGAAATGGTGAAGTGTATACAATCCTCTAGATTGGGCTACACCAACTTTTGATGCTATTCTACATCTATGTCTACTAGATACTCCGCAAGCCACTGTAAGGTGCATGGCAGTGGGTACCCTCTACCACTACTTGACATTTCCCCTCCTGTTCCACTGGCAAATAGAGTGAGGGAAAAATGACTGTCTGTATGCCTCGGTATGAGCCTTAATTTCTCATATCTTATCTTCATAGTCCTTACGTGTGATGTAAGTTGGCAGGAGCAGAATCATTCAGAGTCAGCAGCAAATGCCAGTTCTCTAAATTTTCTCAGTAGTGTTTCCCAAAAGGAATGACACCTTCCCTCCAGTAGGACTACAGCCTTTCAGATGTAGAACTACAATAACAACACATTTTTTAGTTCCAATACCCTACTTACATCCCATTAGGAGGTAATATGGTATGAGCCTGATCTGGTATACAAACACACTGATAGATACTCAATGTGTACTGTAAACTAATGTGAAATAATTGCTTCACAGACAACTGAGGGAATGAGGCCTATTGCAACGGAACTGTCTTAGGTAAAGGCACATCAATGTTGTTCTTGATACTCACCAGCACCCCTCCATGCCAGCAACCACTCAAATTCACAACAGAGGCACTTAGTCCTTACATGTTTATACATTTTTATAATGATAATGGGGATATGACACAATATTCAAAATGAAATTCTTGTTTAGGCCTACCCAAAAATCCACAGTTATGGTAGGTAATCAAAAACTTTTGACCTGTTGTGTATGCATATCATTTTTTTCCAGCTTCATCACCTAGATGGAGATGCATACATTTAACAGAATGACTTTACATACACTCTATGGATATTATAGTACTTTTCTGACATTTCTGTTGCAAGACCTCCATAATTTTGACATTTCTAAGACATTGTCAAAATGTATGTGTATGTGCTGAATAACAACTTCCAATATCTAAGATTTGTGAGTGCTTCTTTGAGTGCTCATGGATCAACATAGTTTATCAGTGCTTCTGCCACTGTGGCAAAAGAAAGTTGAACACATCTGCAGAAGTTACAATACATCAGTTGTTCATCTACATGCATTCAAAGTACAAAGAATATCCAGTTATTGCAACCTTTTTCTACAACACTCCATTTATAAAATCAGTTCAGAAAGAATTATAGCACATAAGTAATTGTACTGTTAGCATTTGATGTCCTGTCAATAATAAACTTATTGAAGACAGAGTATGAGGTAAGAATGGGAGAAGGAGTCATTTGGAGTAATTCTGGCTAATAACACAAATTAACAGCAATAAATTGAAGCTTGAATATGACACTCCTTGTTTTACCATAGCAATATATTACTTTCCAAGACAAGAATGGTCACAAGATAAGTATAAATAAAACTCTGCAGCAGCTGACAAGAAACACTCAATTCATATGTTAGTCTGTTTGGTGGGCCAGAAAAGAGAGTTTGATTTGAGTGACTTTCTTCTAGGAGAAGTGCCTTGGAAAGGGATGAGGGAGGGGGGATGGGGGAGGGGCAGCTGTCAGTTTCCAGCTGCCCTCCTCTATCCTTCACTAGTTAGTCTTGGGTTTGATGATTCAGTTTTGTGTCAAAATTTAGTGTATAGATCTATGATGGATACAATATATTTTCAGTATCTATGATATTTAAAGGTTTATTATATTTCATGTGTATGTTGCAAAAATTTGATGGTGGTGTAGAAACTTTTATGTGACTGGCATAGCCCATGAAAGATGTAATGAGTATGATACATGTGGATCCACCCACTGGGCACTGCTTGCTCAATTTATTTCATCTGTCTAGCAAGAAGTGAAAACTGCATTTATGATTCTGTTGATAGTGTTGCCATTAAAGAGAGAATTCTTGGGCAAAAATAGGGCTACTAATTCTGTATGTACACTGTAACAGTTTGCTATAAAATGGTGTGATAATTTGGTGACAAAAATGTGGAATTTGTATTTTGCTTTGAAATAGCTAAAGAATCATTTCCCAAATATTGATGTAATTAGTAGTAGGTGATTACTTAGCTTTGTCTCCTTTTTTGGTCAGTGCAACTGCTAAAATTTTTGCTTCATCGCAGTTTAAATTAATCTGGTTCTTCAGGCATGTATGATGCCTGGATTGCACTCTAATTAAAAAATATATGGTGATTTTTTTATCCATCTTGCTATGTATTTTAAGTCCTCACAGGATAAATCAATTTTAATAACCTTGTTCATACTACATATTAGTACACAGTGCTTCGCAACTGAGACTGAAACTGAGATGTAATGAGATTTCAAAAGCCCCATGGGCTTATGCACCCTGCTATTTATCACAGATGACAATGATACTTTTATACGGTGTTAGTGACATGACTGAGTAAATGTGTTAAAAGTAACTCTGTAAGTAACTCTGTAAGAATTTGGTTGCATAACTTCATTCATAAAAAATTGTAGAGGTTTCTCATGTAAATTACTTCAAACACATATTTTAAACAACATTTACTAAGCTAACTGTATCATACAATCAACTTAAAGTTCTGAGTTCTGTTTTAATTACAATACAGTTTTAATGGTACTATTTTCATAGAGTCTTGTTTCATATATTGACATTATGTAACTATTCTTTCTGAAATAAATGGTTTGGAAGTGTGATTTAAGGAACTGATTTCAAACTGGTTTTCTCGAATTTTGTTATTTATGTATTTATTTGTCCATCCATGGACAAAATGAACTGTGCAGATATTGTCAACACATAATTTTACATAAGTACAACAAACACATAAATACATTGGTGTCCAAAATTAAATAAACAAATGGAAAGTTTGCAAGGTTGCTTTTATTTTGCCACAAAACAGTATGAACAGATGATAGTAAAATAGAAACAATGTAAAGAATACAGACCATAAACACGCATAATGGTAGATGAAAACATTCTTGATTTTTTTCCCAACTAAACAGATTTGCACACATGTTCCAACAGCTGGTTAATGTGCTCAGTATGGGGTGTGATCACCACTGGCACCAATACAGGCCTGACTATGATGGGGCATGCTGTAAATGATGTTATCAGTCTCCTGTTGACACAATAATGCCCATTCTTCCTGCAGAGCTGCTCACAGTCATGGAGAATGGTTGGTGGATGCTGACATGATGCAAGCCATCTCCCTAGTGTATCCCAGACATGCTCCATGGGACTCAAATTGGGAGAGTGAGCAGGCCACACCATGTGTGCAATATCTTCCATTTCAAAGAAAACATCAGTCATTTGTGCCCTATGAGGTCAAGCATTATCATCCATCAGTACAAAGTCTGGACTCACAGCACCTCACAACAACTGCAAATGAGGTCCCAAGATCTCGACAGCAGTTAAACCCTGCCGATTCATCCATGCAATTTCATGAATAGTGGTAAACATAATCCCTGCCCACACCATTAGGGGTCCACCTCAACATCAGTCTCTTTCCACAATGTTTTGGTCCCAAAATCATGTTCCACATTTCCTCCAGTTGTGAATACATCAAGATTCACTCTCCAGACTAAATCAGGACTCATCTGTGAAAACAACATTGGCCCACTGTTCGACCGTCCATGTGGTATGTTGATGACACCACTCTAGATGTTCCATTCTGTGAAGACGCGTCAGGGGTAGACATACAGCAGGTCTCCAACAATAACGGACACTCTGCCAAAGCCTTCTGTACACCATTTGCCTTGATACAACATGTCCAGTGGATGCTGTGAGGTCAAATGCCAGTTGCCGTTCAGTACTAAGGTGGTACTGTACTGCCCTTAAAGCTAAATAATGGTCCTCTCTTCTGAACACATGGTTGGCCCTATCCTGGTCTTCAGGATACAGTCTTGGTCACCACATCCGAGAAACAACAGAATGATTCACATTAAGCCATCGGGCCACATCAGTGTGCAACTGTTCTGCTACCTCCTCTTCAATGGCCCTCCATTGCAGAGTCTGATAAGCATCTTTTTTGTGTCATACAGCACCATCTGTGACTGTGGATGTGGGACTACCCAGCAAACACTACCTCATTGTATAGGTGCTCTGACTACATCACTGGCATGGTTGTCCATTGACCGGAATGCCATATTCCGTGCAGAACACAATCGCATGAACATCTAGCTGACAGTTTGTATGATTATACCATGAATTAGACACAGGGTGGGGAAATAGTGGGTTGTTGTTTTAATTTTGGATGCCAGTGTAGATACTAGATGACACGTTTGTATACCATATTTCACTACTCTGCAGAATATATTGTAAAAGTCTCTTAATCATTGGCATAATTGTCAACATAATTTACATATCATTTCAGGTAACCCTTGACAGTATAAAATCACTTTTCTAGCACATAGTGTTTTAGAAGAAATATATCCACAAGGAAGGAACTGAATATAATTGTGATAAGATTCATCAGGGCAAAACAGGAGGGATAAATTTTTAGTGTGTTCCTGATGGCATACATTTCACTTTTGTCTTTGATCACTTGTGTTAGTTTCTTGTATAATTTAATTCCATTAAATAGCTGACTATTCCAAGTTTTAGCTTTGTTTTTCCTACTGAGATGTAAGTGGAGGCTGGATTTGGTTTCATGTTGATGGTGGGATCTGTTCGTTGGATACAGGTCGATGTCTTTCTTTATGTGGATAACTGCTTACAAAAAATATTCACATGGAACATCAAGATTCCCGTAGATATAAAAAGAGTCAGCGTAGTGAGTCCTCTTGCTACTTTTTTATATTCATACAGCCCTTTTATATAGCAAGGAAGGTGCCTCCACGTGTGCATTTTACTTACATGCTACATAGAAGAAAGTAAAATGCCGGCACTCCCCGGAAACGTTGCCCAATCGGACAACGGCCAAACCTTCCACCACCGGAAACCAATGCAATAAAAAGCCAAAAACAAAAACAGGTCCTCTTCAGGGCCAACCCTGACAATCTTCAGCCTGAACGTCGAGGGAATCACCAAGAATAAGGAGGATGTAATATTGCAACTATGCCAATCAGAAAAGTGGGACGTACTGTGCCTGCAGGAAACGCATAGAGATGAAACAGCAAACAGACCCAATATCAAAGGAATGCGCTTGGCAGTAGAAGCACCTCACAGAAGGTATGGGAGCGCAATATTTACCAGACCCCAGATGCTGCTCTCTTCCACGAGTAAGACAACCACCAACAACATTGAAGTGTTAGTGATAGAGAGTGGATCATTTACAGTATGCTCCATCTATAAACCCCCCGGCCAGAACTTACACACTTCAACACCAGAAAGCTTCAACAACCAAAGGACACACTTCGTTGTGGGCGACTTTAACAGCCACAGCACCACCTGGGGCTACGACAAGAAAGATGCCAATGGTCAGCTGCTAGAACAATGGGCTGAGGCAAATAACCTCTCACTTCTCCACGACCCCAAGCTACCCTGCTCCTTCAACAGCAAAATTTGGAAGCGAGGTTACAATCCCGATATTTGCTTTGTCAGCCGAAACATCTACGACACCTGCTGCAAAAGAGTATATGATGCAATCCCAAAGACACAACATCGACCTATTGGAATCCAAGTCTACTCAACAATCAAAACAACCAAAATACCTTTCCGTAGGAGATTCAACTTTAAAAAGGCTAGGTGGTCAGAATATTCCCAAGCGCTGGATGAGGAATTAGCCAGTCTGACCCCAACACCAAATAATTATCTCATCTTTGTTGAGACTTTGCGAAAGGTATCTAGACGTTATATTCCTAGGGGCTGCAGACAACACTATATCCCAGGGCTTTCAAATGCCTCAAAGGACATCCTGGAGAAGTATCAAGTATTGTTCATGGAAGACCCATTCAGTGACGAAACCATCACCTGTGGCACAGCTTTAATGTCAGCCCTCAGCAAGGCACGCGAGAAGAAGTGGATAGCAACCCTAGAAAGAATGGATATGTCCCACAGTAGCAAAATAGCCTGGAACCTGATTAAGAAACTGGATGGTGACCCAAGGCTAAGCAAGGCCACGGCCAATGTAACTCCAAACCAGGTGGCCAACCAACTCCTTCTAAACGGCAAGTTCAACTCCAAACTTCAGAAAACTAACATCACACACCTACTGCCAACGGAAAACACCAACTTCCAGAAATCATTTAGCATGGGAGAGTTGAACAATGGCATAAATACTATGAAGAATGGGAAAGCCGCTGGGTTTGATGATATTTGCATGGAACAGATTAAAAACTTCAGCCTTGGCACCAGGGACTGGATACTTGGACTTTTTAACGTGTGCCATGAAACCTTTCAAATCCCGAAACTGTGGAGGAAGTCAAAAGTGGTGGCTCTCCTTAAACCCGGGAAGGACCCAGAGTCTCCGAAGAGCTATCGACCCATAACCCTTCTGAGCGAGGTGGCGCAGTGGTTAGACACTGGACTCGCATTCGGGAGGACGACGGTTCAATCCCGCGTCCGGCCATCCAGATTTAGGTTTTCCGTGATTTCCCTAAATCACTCCAGGTAAATGCCGGGATGGTTCCTCTGAAAGGGCACGGCCGACTTCCTTCCCCATCCTTCCCTAATCCGATGAGACCGATGACCACGCTGTCTGGTCTCCTTCCCCAAAACCAACCAACCAACCATAACCCTTCTCTGCCACCTGTTTAAGCTCTATGAAAGATTAATCCTCAACAGAATAGAGAAGATCGTTGACTTGAAGCTAATTCTACACCAAGCAGGTTTTAGACCTGGAAAGTCCTGTACCAGTCAAATTCTGGCATTGATGGAACATATCAAGGATGGGTTTGAGAATAAACAAATCACCGGGCTGGCACTAGTCGACCTAAGTTCTGCCTATGATACAGTAGATCATCGGACACTAATGCATAAAATCTACGAGACCCTGAAAGACTACCACCTAGTCAAGATAATCGAATCCCTGCTCCAAAATAGACAGTTCTTCGTAATGCTTGAGGGGAAAAAGAGTCGAAGGCAGAATCAGAAAAATGGGCTCGCCCAAGGGAGCGTGTTGGCACCAATCCTATTCAACATATATACAAATGACCAACCAACTCCAGACAAAACCAAAACTGTTGTATATGCAGACGACCTGGCAATAACAGTTCAAGGCAACAGGTTTGAAGCCATCGAGGAGAAACTAGAAACCGCCCTTTCTATAATGTCAACCTACTACAAAAAGAATTCTCTAAAACCCAATCCCTCCAAAACTCAAGTGAGTGCATTCCATCTGAACTCGAGGCAGGCAAAGTACAGGCTCAATGTTACCTGGGATGGGACATTACTAGAACACACAGATACTTCCACCTACCTTGGCATCGTGCTGGACAGAACATTGACATACAAATATCAATGCAAAAAAACACGCAAAAAAGTAGAAGCACGAAATTCCCTAATAAGAAAGCTGTCCAACAGCAAATGGGGTGCCAAACCTACCGTGGTCAGAACTTCAGCCCAAGCTTTGTGCTTCTCAACTGCCGAATATGCCTGCCCGGTGTGGTGCAGATCCGCCCACGCAAAAGAGGTAGATATTAGCTTGAATGAAACATGCAGGATAGTGACAGGCTGCATGAAACCTACCCCCATAGAAAATCTTCACAGGGCCGCAGGTTTCACAAACCCTGACTCACGTAGGAAAGCCCATGAACATACCGAGAAGGTAAAACAAACCTTTGATGCCCGTCACTCAATGTTTGGCCTAGAGTGTGGCCCCAGCAGACTCAAATCCAGACGCCGTTTCCTAAGTTGCGCCTTAGATGTGCCCCCCATCTACTATCCACTAAGAGAGGACCCACCAAGCAGCGTTTCTGGTGATTGGAAAACCTGGAGAATGCTTAACCGCATCAGAACTGGGGTGGCTCCTGTGAAATCTAATCTGATCAAATGGGGTTTGTTGGACAAAAATGATGACAAATGCGACTGCGGCACTCGACAGGACATGGAACATCTCCTACAATGCCCTGCCTGCCCGCACAGATGCACCCTCGGCGATCTATGGCTGGCTAAAGAAGAAGCATTGGACATTGCCCAATATTGGACAAACAAATTGTAGTTTCCGGACACGAAAAAGTAAAGTAAAAGTAAGTATATAGCTTAAAGACTGTTTATATGTCATGTTCATTTGTTTCTCAGGAGGTTACGCCATAAATAATTATAGAAAGAACAAGTAAAATATGCTTTTCTATTGCACAATCTACAAGCTACATGCTGAATTTATTATTTTTAGTCCACCATATGCTGTGAAGCTATTCACTTCCAGAGGGCATTAATAAGCGCAGTCTCCTTCAGCTGTGAGTCAATGTGCCTCACTATAGATCTTGTTCTTGATACAAATTCTGTGAGCTCATCTTTCACTTTAGAGAATTACTGTTGGGTTTTCTGTATATGTGAAAATTAATACTCTATTTTTGTTTTACATTTATGGTTAATTCATTGTTTTACATCCACCCGCATACATGCATGAGTGTTCCTTCAGCTTTTTTGTCTAGTGCAGTTTGTGACTCATCACTAATTAGAACGTTACTGTTATCAGCAAACGGTACTGTTTTGTTTTGTTTAACATTCTGGGCAAAATTGCTGATATATAAGGTGGTGCATGAATAGTTAACGCATTTTGACATTGAATAAAAATTGCACCTCTAGTTATACTTCTTTTGAATTTTGTTCCAGTGTGTTTTGTTTCATGGAAATGTCAGTAGAGGTCTTATTGTTGTAATATTGCCAGTCCCTTGTTTTGCAGTTAGCATTTCACCATGGCTGAACATGAATGTCAGCAGCGTCAATGTTAAAAAATATATCGGCTCAACCACTTGTGGTTTAGCCGATATATTTTTTAACATTGACATTCACAACCACGACCTCTCATCCAGTATGGATAAAGTCAAATGTCAGCAGCATTTTAAGGCAGTTCTTCTTTACACTGAATTGAAAAGTGTCACAGCACCACCAAAATAAAAAAAAAAAAAAAAAAAAAAAGGGGGGGGGGGGCAAAATTCCACATGCATTGGGCTCCATCAAGGAACACAATGCTCTGATTAAAGAGAAAATTTGAAAAAGGCAGTTTGCTGGAAGAGAAACGCCGTCAGGCACTGACTGTTCATTCTCCATAAAACATTGCAGCACTACAGATCACCATTCACTGAAGACCAGACAAGCAACAAGAGAGATGGAGTATCTCGTCATTCTGCACAAAGAATTTTGCAGGGTGATCCCAAGCTCTTCCCTTGCAAAATGACAGTTTTACAGAAGCTGATAGAGCAGAACAGACAGAAAAGACTGGAATAGAAATTATGGGCAAAAGGGAGAGGTGAAGTAATGTTAAACACATTGTTCTTACATGTAGCTTATTTCCATCTCAATGGAACAGCAAACAAACAAAATGTTTGATTTTGGGATAGAGAAAACCACAAAATGTTCATGTTCATGAAAAAATGACACATGGAGAAAAAGTGACAGTGTGGGTAGCTCTCTCCAGTGGTGGTCTAATCAGACCAGTGTTTTTCAAAGAAACTGTCAGTGCTGACTGATACAAGGCAACATTGGAGAAAGGCTTTGTTCCATGTCTTCTTGCTGCAAATCTTCCAGTGAACACACAGTGGTTTATGGAACACCTCGCATGGCTAATGCTGTACCTGGATTTTCTACAGGAAATATTCATCAGTTGTGTGATGTCCAACATTACTCACAGCAATGGGAATTCTTTTGACCTCCATCAAGTGCAGATTTAAATCCATGTGACTTTAATTGTTGGGATATTTGAAAGAGAAACTGTTCACTTTGACACCATGGAACAGTATGGAAATGTACACCCAGATAGTGCAGTTGTGCAACAAGATAAATGAAGAGTTATGCCACAGAGCTGTAAGGAATATGTGCACTCGCCTTGATGTAGTTGTCCGCTGCTAGGGAGCATGTATTGAACACATGATGAAGTGAAATGCATTTCCGTGGACCATACTATAAGTGCGTAAAATTTTAAATCTTTCATTTCAGAAATAAAAGTGATGTGGGAATATTAAATGCCTCAACTACTCATGCACTATCTCTTATACCAACAAGAGTACTGGATCCAGCACATATCCATGAAGGACTCCATTATTAATGTATTCTGTGTTAGAAAGGTGTTTTATGGTATGACTGAAATTATCTTGGGTTTTTGTGGCCCTAAAACAAAACTGTTCTTTACAGAGAAGACTGTACCTTGATTAGTTACTCTTGAGTCCATTTTTCATTATGATTTTTATTACTTTTGAAAATGATGAGAGGGAGGAGATAAACCTAGAATTTTTTATGTTTTTGGTCACCTTTCTCACATAGAGACACAATTTTTGCAGGCTTTAGTGTGTCTGGGAAGTAACCTGTGCTGATGGATTCATTTATGATGTGCAGTAAAGGGTCTTTGATACTGTGTATACAGTCCCACAACACACACACTGGCATTTCATTTATACTCACTTAGGTTTTATTTTTTAAAATTACTTAAATTCACCTTCCTTTAAAATTGAGTGTCTCCACTCTTTAAACAATTTAAACCATCTCTGAACTGTGCTGTAGAGAATAACTGACTCCATATAGGCCACCTGTGACATTGCAAAGGCCTCAGTTGAAGATTTGTTGAGACAAAAGCAGAATTTCAGAGCTGCATATTGTTCATCACATGTCACATCAATTTGCTGCTGCAGGCAATACTGAACATGTCTCAGCTTGCCTGCCTGTCGCAGACAGGGATTAGGAGTGCCAACAGTGAAACTAGTGTGGCATGTTTGTTATATGTTAAGCCAACAGAATATCAAAATATTAAATTCTAGTGTGAAAAATTATGACTGTAAGAAAATTATGACAAATCTTTATTGAACAGTTAGTAGGTTTGAGAGGGAGGGGTGGGGGAGCAAAAAAGGAGAGAAGTAGAGTGGGGAAAAAGACTAGTGGGTGCACTGGAGGAATAGAAAGATGTGTAGTGCTGGAGTGGGAGAAGAGAAGGAGATAGGTGGGTGAAGGACAGGGACTAGAAAAGGTTGAGGCCAGAGGGGTTATGGGAATATAAGATATATTGCAGTGTGAGTTCTCACCTGAGCAATTCAGAAAAGCTGGTGTTGACAGGAAGGATCCAGCTGGCACAGGCTGTGAATCAGTCATTGAAGTGAAGCATGTTGTGCTGGGAAGCATGTTCAGTAACTGGGTGTTCCATCTGTTTCTTTGCCATAGTTTGTTGATGGCCATATATGCAAACAGACAACTTGTTGGTTGTCATGCCATGTAGAAAGCAGCACAGTGATTGCAGGTTGTAGATCATATAACTGCTTGTAAATTAAGGGTGTGGAGTAGTAGGGATGGACAAGGACATGCATATGTTCTGTAGGTGGTGGAATACCTCAGTGGAAGAGATGGTAAGTATAGTGGGTAGAGTATTCACCATTTGAGGGCACCAAGGGTGATCATTGAAACCCTGGTGGAGAATGAGTTACTGCATGGTACTGAGTCACAAGAGGAGTGCCCCCTTTTGGCTGGAAGGTGGTAGGGGACTGAAGAGACCAGTCATAGGAGATCCATTTTGTACAAGTTTGGGCATGTGATTTTGGTCTGTGAAGGCCTCAGTGAGACCCTTGGGATATTTGGTGAGAGACTGCTCATTACTACAGAAGTGACAGCCACAGAAGGGACTTCTTGGTATGGAATAGGTGACAGCTGATGAAGTGGAGATATTGCTGGTGGTTGTTATGTTAGGTTTGATATGGATGGAGTACTGATGGAGCTATCTTTGAGGTGGAAGTCCACATTGAGAAAGGTGGCTTGTTATGTTGAGGAGCACAAAGTAAAGTGAATGGAGGGAAGGTACTGGGGTTCTGTAGGAATGCAGATAGGGTGTCCACACTCTCAGTCCAGAATGATTCCCCTAGATGGCTCATGAACATGATGGCATAGGAATGATTCCCCTAGATGGCTCATGAACAGGATGGCATAGGATTGTGCCATACTGGTGCCTATTGCTATATGGCATATTTTTTTATAGATGGTTTCTTCAAAACTGAAGTAATTATGGGTGTATTATTGATGTGTAACAGTTATACATATCTAATCATGCAGCACATACCTTGTATCTATCTGTACATAATAAATTTTTATGTATTACAGATATGAAGGTGGCCTCTAATCAGTGAAATTGGTCATAATCACTTATACCTGCTTACAGCTGTGACTGAAATAAAAACAAGTTATAAAATAGTTTTATAATGTTTATTGATCTGCCAAAAAAATAAAACTAGCTAGCACATACAACAAAGTCTTATTATAATGGTAGGTCAGGTATTTGCACAACTGGCCATTAAAACTGCAACACCATGAAGATGGTATGCAACAGATGTTGAACTGGCATGTAGTATACAGCATGTTTGCATGTGTAAACTATAACCATTTGAGTATGACTACAAAAAGTAGATAAGAGTAACACCAACCACATTTTGCATTAAGGAAACATTACACAGCAGATATATCATTTAGAAATTGCATTTGAATATTGTTTGTTTGTGAGAAAATCATGTTATGCCTCATGTAAGAAGGAGAAATATCGACCAGTGTGCAGTGGAGTTATACAGGGACAGGACGGTGTCTTATTGAGACTATAGTTTATTAATACCCACTACCGCTGCTAACATTGGTCAAGATCTGTGGTGTCGTGAAAATATGGAATCAGTGGGTTAGGGACGACCATACTCAGTACCATGCAGAATCTCAGTGGCCCCAAGCAACTAGCAATCAAGAGGACAGACATAATTCAATCGGCCAAGCAGGATCATATGGCCACGGCATGTCATGCACCATGAGTAATTATATGGGGCCATTTTCATCAAGAAAAGCATTCACAGACAGTGCAAAGAGATCTTGAGCGTCATACAAGGTGTGGCTAGAAAAAAACCGGACTAGTACTGGTGAAACAATAAAACGAATGCAATAAGGCTGAAAGTCGCGTGGCCTGTCACGTGACTCTCGCTCCGCCTACTGCTCGAGTTTCATCTGCCTCCTGCACTCAGTCTGCCCGTGGCGTCTGTTTTAAGTAGTTGACGTTTTGTCTGTGCGTCGGAAAATGTTGAGTGTACAGAAAGAACAGCGTGTTAACATCAAATTTTGTTTCAAACTAGGAAAATCTGCAAGTGAAACGTTTGTAATGTTACAACAAGTGTACGGCGATGATTGTTTATCGTGAACACAAGTGGTTGAGTGGTTTAAACGATTTAAAGATGGCCGCGAAGACACCAGTGATGACACTCGCACTGGCAAACCATTGTCAGCAAAAACTGATGCAAACATTGAAAAAATCGGTAAACTTGTTCGACAAGATCGCCGTTTAACAATCAGAGCAGTGTCTGAGTTAACAGGAGTTGACAAGGAAAGTGTTAGGCAGATTCTTCATGAAAGTTTCAACATGAACAAAGTGTGTTCAAAAATGGTTCCAAAGTGTCTCACAATTGAACAGAAGGAACGCCGAAGAATGATTTGTTCTGACATCCTGGAAAACATTGAAAGTGATCCCACCTTCTCACAAAATGTTATTACTTGCGATGAATCGTGGTTTTTTACTTACGATCCCGAAACTAAACGCCAATCGATGCATTGGAAAACTCCTGGTTCTCCACGACAAAAAAAAGCACGAATGTCAAAATCGAAATTCAAGGCAATGATGATTGTTTTTTTTTTTTTGACATCAAAGGGATTGTGCACATTGATTGGGTACCAGAGGGACAAACAGTGAATCAGCATTACTACATTAGTGTCCTGGCTACCCTACGTGAGCGAGTACGGAGAAAACGGAACGATTTGTGGAGAAAAAAGTCATGGATCCTTCACCAAGACAATGCCCCAGCTCACAGTGCGTTGTCAGTGAAGACGTTTTTGGCAAAACACAACATTCCCATCTTAGATCATCCACCCTACTCACCTGATTTGGCCCCCTGTGACTTTTTTCTTTTCCCTAAAGTCAAGTCAGCTTTGAAAGGAACTAGATTTGAGACTGTTAAAGCAGTAAAAGAAAAAGCGACGGAAGTAATGTATGGACTTACCGAAAATGATCTGCAGCATTGCTATGAACAGTGGAAAATTCGTATGGAGTGGTGTAGAGACCGAGGAGGAGAGTACATTGAAGGAGATAACATGAAATTGTAATTTTCCAGCATCAGTCCGGTTTTTTTCTAGCCGCACCTCGTAGGCTGCCAGCACCACAACCATTATTGTGGCTTCCCTTGGTATGGCAATAGAAAGAGATGGAAGAATGTTGTTAGATTGCATTTGTCATCACCGTATGGGCCCTCATCCAGCATACATTGTGTTGGTATGGGGTGCTATACACTACGATCACCTGTAGCCCACATAGTCAGCAATGTGATAGCAGGCATCCCATTTTTAAAATGTTAATACCAGTGGCTTCAAGGAATCCATGACACTATCTTTCAGCAAGATAATGCAAGACCACATGTTTAGTGCTCTCCTGATCTATCTTGATGCAGAGGGTATTCAACTGTTGTTCTGGCCAGCATGGTTTCTCATTGAAAACATTTGGTCTCAAGTTCCTGAGAGACTGGCATTGCCAGCCCCTATAACTGACGAACTCTGACATAGAGTTGAAGCAGCATATATGTAATTCGAGTTCAATTTTACTTGATGCTCAACCAGATTAGTCCCACTGTCGCTGCCAGAGAAGGCAGCTCTGTGTACTAAGTTTCACATCCTGTGTTCCTCAAAATCATCTACAAATTTAAATAATTAAATATACAAATGGATGATTACAGCTTGCCCTGCAATAGACATGTACATCAACTGAAACAAATTCACAGAAATGAAATTAGTGTAACCAACCATGATGAAATCTATAGCATAAAATCATAGTAGCAAAATCTTTAAATTTTTGAACCTACAAACTAGTGAATACATTGCTTAATGGCACAAAGCAGAAAAGAACATCACTTGTCATACTAAGCTGACACAGTACAGCACAGGACCAGACTAGGCACTGCATCTCACCTGTTGGTCAGTGACCATTGAGTTATCAAAACCTGGGATGCCTCAGCATGTGGCATATGTGACATTAGCAGAGGCCATAAGACAACACACCCACTTTAATGCATATAAATAATGGATATCCAGCCATGCTGGTCACCAAATTGGCAAATCACCAAGTCAGTGCTTGCTGTAGTATGAGTTTCCTCCAAGGAGCTGCCTGCCAGGGGGTCCAGCTGCAGCATTGGAGGGCCTAGGGTCAAACTGAGGGTAAAGAGAAGGGAACAGTCATTTTCTAACTTATCCCTACCTGTCCTACATACCAGTACTGCCTCATTAGTTAAAGGAGAAGATATTTTGACTTTTATAGACAATTTGCTTACAACTGCAAAATTGGTGGGGAGGAGGGGGTGAAGGGGGGAGGGGTGAAATGCTTGGGCATATGTAATGAGATCAGTCTTTTCACAATGTAGAAGAAGGACTGATGGAAGAGTATAGGAGAAAAAATACCTCTAGGTTTTATCACAAGAAGCTTAGTAGTATAGTACAAAGACAGTGAGAGTCTGCAGAAAGATTTCTTGGCTGGATTAGAAAGTTAAACATTAAAACTTATGAGCTAATGGATGACAACAATGACAACAAGGCCATTCTGCAGGAGGCAGAACAGAGGGTGCAGGATGCATTCTTACAGGAGTTGTTAGTTAAAATTTCCACAATGTGTGGGTAGACTTCCTAAAATCCACAAACAAAGCTGTTGTGACTTTGATAGCTTTAGAAGAGATAAATGTGGTGACTAGGACTTTAGAAAAGAAGGCAATATTTAATGAAGAAATCATGTGCTAGTGATGTGGTGAAGCTAGTGACATTCAGTGAAATTGTGGGAAACCTCAGTGTGGAAAGTGTAAGTGAATTGGATACTCAGAATGACAATGTCTATCTAGGCTTCCACAGGCACAGGGAAGATGGTCTCAGGTTAGATCTCACACCGCAAGTAGAGGGTAATGCAGCCACAGTGCACAATTCCCAATAAATGTGAACTTGCTCTGTCTGTGGCACACTACTATTTGGCCAGTTATGTAAGAGAAAGAGTGTGTAAATTTTACCTGTGATCTCATATCAAGTCAGGGTATATTTGTTGTAAGGACTTTGAAACCAGCTCATTGTACACAGTTCAGCATGAACGAACTTCTGAGTGGGAGAGAAAGATTTCAGACTTAGTGGAAGCACTTGTTTGAGTTTGCAAAAGCTCTGATGTCATACTTGGGATAGATTTTCTGAGTAAATATAATGCCGAAGTCAATCTGGAACCATGCACAGTAGAGCTGGATGGGATATCATTCTGGTTTAGGCTTTACTGCCAGAAAAACTTTAATGCCACAAGACATGCCCCGGACATTAGCAAGCCATCTAAACTGTGTGCATGGTCCCTTAGACTTGACTCACATGGTAAAATACAGAAAATTACAGAGAAGCTAGTTTGGGTAGTCATAGAATAAGATTTTCCAGCTAATACATTGTGTATAATTGAAGCCTTTCATTGTGTATAGTTGAATTCTTGGCAGAAAACGAGGAAATGGACAAGGAATAGTGCTTTTCATACCACAGTTTGTCATACATGCAAGAGACCGATGAAAGTCAGGTAGAGTACATCAACATGCATGATTTTGGATCAGTAGAAGTGGAGCACTAATAGCCAACCTGGAAGTGCTGGAGGAAGATCAACTGGATAGATAGTTTGGAATAAAGTGTTCTAAGGTGGAACAGTTTGTCAATTCAGCCACACTAGGGGAAAAGTAATACATTTACAAGGAAGTGACAGGAGGTAACAGAAAACTTGTTAGTGGAATATGTAGAATTATTCAACCCTCCCAGACTACTGCCAGCTACATCAATAAGTCAGCATAGAATTCACATTTAGAATGAATTTGGGCCATGTTATGAGGGCTGTTGCAGAAATACCCAACCTGATGTATAGGTTTCAAATAAGTGACTATGATAGAAAGTATCAACCTAATAGAGCTTGATTTTGAAGTTTGATGATGCTAAGTCATTTGGTATTTGTTTCGCAGCCATTAATAGCGATTGCTCTCAGCAAATTTGTAAACATGGATAAAACTGGTTATTGTTACACGATACAATACGTTCATTTGGAAGGTTGTAGTCCAGCTAACATTAAAGCAGAGCTAGATTCTGATTTGGGGGAGCCTGCTCCTTTGTCTACAACAGTGAAAAATTGAGTGGCAGAGTTTCAGTGAGACCATACAAACTGGCAAGATGAACAGTGCAATGGTGAACCAAATGAAATAATCAGACCAGAAATTGGGAAGAAAATCCACAAAATGGTACTGGATGACTATCATCAGTCAGAGTCTTGTACCAAGAAGAAGCAGGGGAGAGGATGTTGTTAAGGGTGGCTAGTATCCTCTTTCTACAACACAAATGCACACATGGATTAATATGGTTCTTTATTTACATTAACTGGAAAACTTTACTTAACATCAATAGAGTCCATGTGTTGTGGCACAGGTTCACCAGTAATAGTCCTCTTGCAGACTGATGGTAAGCTTGCTATTACAAACTTTACTTTCACACTGCCACTAATGTACAATTCTGGTTGAGGGGGTGCCCTGGTGGCATCAGCAGGTGGCTGCAGAGAACGTGTGGTCCCATGAGGCCATGAATCTGGGGGAAGAAAAGCAGCTGAATCACAGGGCAAATGACATGCATGAATTCGGTTCTGGTGGCAGTGCTGCAAACCATCGGGGCATGCAATCAAGTACATAATAGAGCCAATGCATTCCTGGATCACACATCTTTCCCAGAGTCCACAGTTGCCATAAATCTTGAAAAGAACAAGATTGCATGGCGCAAAGCAATACTTGTGGACCATTGGCAGCGCCAAATGCTGCAGTGGTGGTAGCAAGTGTGGCAGCATCCGATGGCAGCGGCCATGCAGAAGTTCTGCCAGTGATGGTCCATCTTGCGGGTAGGAGCGATAGGAGATGAGAAAGAGTTGCAGTGCCTGTTCCCATGTGTGGATGGTGCAAAAGCTTGCCATCTGTTGTTTAAAAGTCCACACAAAGGGTTCTGCTTCTCCATTGGACTGGAGGTGAAACCAAGCACATATTAGATGATGAATGCCATTTCATTCTCAAAACTGTTCAAAATCATGTGAAGACAATTTTGGTCCATTGCCTAATACAAGTACTTCTTGCGATACTTCTATGCAAAATATGGAGGACAACATTTGAATAGTGCCACATGATGTGGTAGAAGGTATAGGTACCGCAAATGGGAACTTGCTAAAAGAATCTACCACTATGAGCCAAGAAGTGTTCCAAAATGGTCCTGAAAAGTCTACGTGCACTGCTTGCCATGAAGATTGAGTTTTAGGCCAAACAGAGAATGTCTGTGGTGGAGCAGATTGGTTTTCCGTGCATGCACAACACTGTGACGTCATCTGTTCAATGTGAGTGTCCATGCCCTGCCATCATACAAACTGTTTAGTGTGAACAATTCCCCAGTGCCCTTAATGGAGCAATTACAACACATCCATCCTTCTGTAACACTTTGGGAATAAGCAGACGTGATTGTTCACTGTCGTTTTGAACTAGAATCACACCCTGTTGAACTGAAAGGTTATGCAGACGTGGAAAATATTGGCACAATAACTGAGTTCTGGATACTGTTCAATGAACAAGGCCAAGACATGCAAATGTAATGCAACAAAAGCTTGAGATCTGGGTCTGCTTCTGTGGTGAGTGTAATTTTTCTGTATTGTAAGGGAAAATATTCCAGAAATTCAGAGCCCTGCACATCAACCTGGCAACAAGATGTGGCAATTGCATCAAAATCAGAGTCTGGGCCAGTCAGAAGGTGATATATGGTGTCTGCATTGCCATGCTTTGCTGTAGGTCTGTACACAATTTCATACTGATACTGCAAAAGCAACAAAGCCCAATGTTGCACTTTTTGAGCAGTGTGTGTAGGAATCATCTTTGACAGATGAAACATGGACTGCAAAGGCTTGTGATCTGTTACTAAAAAGAACTTGTGACCATGCAGATAGTGATGGAAATTGGTCACCCCATACACAATAGCGAGGGACTCTTTTTCCATCTGAGAATAATTGCATTGAATTTGAGTGGGCAACCTTGAAGCAAAAGCAATAGGCCTGTCTTGTGCACCAATTCTGTGCAAAAGCACAGCGCTGATTCTGTAGGAAGAAGTGTCGACTTGCAAAACTACGGGCTTGGCAGGGTAAAAATGCCTTAAATATCTGTTATCAAGCAAAGCATTTTTGAGTTCCTGAAATGTGTCTTCACAGTCTTTAGTCCACACAATACATTTCTGCAATGCAAGCGAGCCATGATCTGAGCGGCATTCAGTATGAAACGAATGTAGTATGTCATCTTGTCTAGAACTGACTGCAGTTCAGACACATTGTGAGGAACAGGTAGATCATGGATTGCAAGCAAATGGCATTGAAGAGGGTGCACATGCTGACTGTTTATCACATGACCTAAGTACTGTAGTTCACTTTGAAAAAAGTCATACTTTTTTAGATGACACTTAAGTTCTGCTTCTGACTATACTAAAAAAAAAGAGTATGCAAACTGTCAATGTGTTCCTCTAGTGTACAACCTGAGATTACAATATCGTCAAGGTAGTTTGAACAAAATGTCACTTTTGCAGTCAGCTGATCCAAGTAATGTTGAAAAATGGTGGGTGCGGAAGCACTACCAAAGGGCAAATGCAAATACTTGAACAGTCCTAAGTGTGTATTTACAACAACCACTTTCTGTGATTCTTCATCCAATGGAATTTGCAAGTAGGGTCATGCAAATCTACCTTAGAAAAGTAAACATCCTGCACCAAGACTGTCGATGAGTTCCTCAGGGTGAGGAAACAGATAAGTGTCAACTACTGTCTGTGGGTTGACTGTAGACTTGAAGTCAACACAAATGTGAAAAAAACCAGAAGGCTTAGGCAACAAAACGAGAGGACTTTTCCATTGACTAGCTTTAATGGGAGCAATTACACCATTATCTTGCAATTCTTTCAGTTCACTGGCTATTTTGCCTCTTAAAGCAATTGGAATGGGGCAGGCCCAGAAAAACTTGGACTGTGCATGGTCTTTCAATGTAACATGTGCTACAAAGTTATTAGCTTTTCCCATTCCTTCTGAAAATAGTTCATGAAATTCTTTAAGCAAGCTAGCTACACTGTCTTTTGGTTCAAAAGCAGACAATGAAAGTACATTGTCTGGGATGCAAAGTCCAAACAAATCAAAGGCATCTAAGCTAAATATGTTCACACCGTCTCTTGACTTCAGCACAGTAAAATTCATTGTCCTAGTGTGCTATTTGTAAGTGACAGGCAATTTACACTGTCCAAGCACTGGAATTTCCTGTCCATTGTAAGCACTGAGGTGCTTGCTAGATTTAGAAAGGCGTGGTTAACCTAACTGTTTGTACATGGCACAATTAAGCAAAGTTACTGAGGCACCTGTGTCTAACTGAAAGTTCACATGATGGACAGCAATTTGTAATAAGACAAACAGTTTGTTAGAACATTGTTGCACAGCACTAGGGTGAGAAGGAGTAACAACCTTAATTTTACTTTTGTCAGAACCTGCTGCAGGTTTTGAAAACACAATGTTCACTGCATGTGCTCGTGCCTGTTTTTTCTGGGAGCAAGCAAAATTGGCATTTTTGTGAACCTGCAAACAAACTGCTTGGATGTAGCCTTTTTTTCCACACTTGTAACATGTTGAGTTACATGATGGGCAATCCTGTCTTTTACTGTGAGCAGAACATCTAGGCCAAGGCTTCACTAAATTCACAGCCCTGTTCACAAATGTACTTGGCTGTCCATGTGGCTGCATATGCGCTTGTTGTTGTGGCAGCTTGGGGTAGTTGCGAACAAGGGGCGACTTGACCTGACAAATTGGGGCCTGGTCAAACTTATTGGCCACTATGGCACCCGAATCATATTGCTCTCAGATTTGCAATCCTTGGGGTAGTGATGGATCAGAGTACTTTAAGATCTGTTCCCATATTCTGCTATCTGGGACATTGAATGTTATTGCATCATGTATCATTAAATCACTGTAAAAGTTGCCACAACTACACGTAAATTTACACTTCCTTGTCGTGCCCATTAATTCAGTGTCCCATTGTCGGTAGGTCTGTTCCAGCTTTTTCCGCAAGCGAAAGAACTGATATCCAGCTGCAACTAACTGGACTTGCTGGTCACAGTATTGAGTCAATGCAGCGAGTTCATCACAAGACACGGTTGGGAATAGTTTTTGTATTAACCTGGGGATCCCACAATTTAAAGGAAGTATTGTAACTTTATGGTAACTTGAACACAATGACCTTGGCAATGTTCTTGGAACTGAGTCAGGTATTCAGTCCATTCCCCCTGTTTCCTCAGATTGTCAGAATGTTGGTATGCTGGTTGGTGGCACTTGTTGGACTGGTTGGTTGGATGGTTGGTTGGTTGGTTGGTTGTGGTTGTGTGACTGATGCAGCTTGGGCAGCTGGTAGTTGTTGTACTGTCATCATCAAGGTAGCGATATGTTGGTTCTGAAACTGAAAACTTGTGTTAGATCCATCACATCCCCTCATGGAATACATGCATGAACACAACAACAAATTAGCAAATAGAAATACTTGAACACAACCACCCCTACAAGCTAAAACACAAGAGAAGCATGCCAAATCTTCAGCCAAGTCGATTATCTTCGATTGCCAATGAATTATCCTCATTTGCCACTGTAGTCTTGTACCATGAGGAAGCAAGGGAGACGATATTGTTATGGGTGGCCTGTATCCTCTTTCTACAACACAAATGCACACATGGATTAATATGGTTCTTTATTTACATTAACTGGAAAACTTTACTTAACTTGAATAAAGTCCATGTGTTGTGGTACAAGTTCATCAGTAATAGTCCTCTTGCAGACTGATGGTAAGCTTGCTATTACATACTTTAGTTTCACACTGCTAGGAATGTACAATTCTGGTTGAGGTAAACTAGTCCTGCTATTGTCACTAATCTGGTTACTATGTACAGTCACAGCCTGTGACGAACTAAACCTGCTGTGCAAGTAACTGACAGACACCAAACTGGATGATTGAGTGAGTGATCAAGGCCCTCTGGTCAGCAGTGGCAGCCTAAATACATGCTGTCGAAAGGGCATCAACTGCGTGTTGCTTGCAAGTGTGTCTCTGGCCTGTCTTGTGATAGGTGCGCTTGATCCAGTGCCTACTAATCAATCTTTGGACTTCATCTTTGCTGACTAGTGTGATGGATTGCATATTGACTGAAAATTGGGACACGAGAAAGCTGTGCACAAGATGAATGCTGCATTTACTCACACGGGAACAAAAACAGTGTCATGAAAATGTTTCATTTGAGTGTTTGGTGATGTTTTGCAGCAGTGAAGCCAAGTTTTTGCATTCATTCATAACCATGGATGACACATGGGTCCATCTCTTATCACCTGAGATGAAGGAGCAGTCAAAACAGTGGCAGAAATGGGGGAATCTTGTCCAAAGAAGGTGAAAACAGCTACATCTGTAGGCAAGGTCATAGCATCAGTTTTTTGTGCATGGGATAATTTTAATTGATTATCTTCAAAAAGATGAGTATTATGACACCATACTGATGTGTCTTAGTGATGAAACGAAGCAAAAACAGCTCCATTTAGCGAAAAATGAAGTTTTATTTCATCACAAACATGCATTGATTCTCATGTTTATTATCGTCATGGACAAAATCAATGAGTTGAAGTTCAAATTGCTTCCTCATGTACCCTATTTGCCAGATTTAGTCCACTGTGATTATTATCTGTATTAAGTCTTGAATAAATTGTTTGGTGGTACAAGATTTGCCAAAAATGAAAAGGTGGAGTCTACAGTTGATGGCTATTTTGTGGAGCATTATAGTTCTTACTATACACAGGGTATCAAAACTGTTGAACACTGCAGGGAAAAGTGTATCAAACTGAAATGATACTATTTAGTTTTTCGCAAAACTTTTGTGTTCTCTTTGTTAGTTCAGATACTTCTGGGCCTTCTTGTATCTGCCAGAATGTTGTTGTATAAACAGACCCCCGCCTCATGCAAGCCATGCAGGAATTTCATTTCTCACTCCTACTACAGAAAATGAGCATCAGCCTTTTGTAGGTTTGGCTAATTATTACAAGAAGCTTGTACCAAAGCTTATGGAAGTAAAAAGACCTCTTTCATATCTGTTAAAAAAGGGAATAAAGCTTCAATGGACTGCACACTGTGAGCAAGTCTTTGTGTGATTAAAGGACCTACTGACCTCTGGTCCTTCCCCTCACTTTTGCAGGTTATCAAGAGCAATTCATGTTATCTAGTGATGCCAGCAATCATACCTTAGGGTGTGTGTTAAGCCAGTTAACCCTTGAGCGGGCATGCCTAAGTATAAAGTTCACCGACTGCAAATAACATTGTATTGTACCATTCCACTGTTGCTTTATAATTTCAAGTCCATGTGTATTGCTTCAGCTAACACAGTGATACATTGTGTTGTCATACATCCAAGTGAGTAGTAGCAATACAAAACATACAGCGAGCTAGCTGAGAAAAATTTACGATTTGTGAAAGAAAATGACTCACATGGCAACAGTGTGATATAATGAAAGCTTATTTTATTATTGTTAAATTAAACCATTTTTAGCTCATATAGCCTAAGTTTACTTTATCATTGTTTAACTAAACTAAAATTAAACTGTGATTTTGCACATACATGTTTACCTTGGTAACATAAAGACAGCTATTATTTACAGGCATACAAAATATGCCACGTGCCTGCTTTGGTTATGGAAAATGGCATGCCCACTTGAGGGTTAATAGATGGGAAAGAGTGCCTGACGACCTCTGCATCTATGCAACTAAATAAGGCAGAAAAAATTACTCAACTACAGAGAAGGAGATTTATGGCGTCACATATTTCAATTGCTACTCATTGGTAGGTGCTTCAAATCACGCAGTGTTGAAGTGGCTAATGCACCTTAAAGATTCAACTACTAATGACTTGACCTTATGGACTTCACAACTTAGTGAGTTTCATTTTGAAATAGTACACTGCCCTGGGAAAATGCATGTCAATGCTGATGGATTGAGGTTCACAAGCATGCAGCTCAAGCCCATTTCTATGCTGTCAATAGAGTATTGTACAAACAAAGTGTGGATGATGTATGTTTGTGTTGGCAAGTGTACACTATGAAGTGTTGATGCATGCCTATGACTATATAAGTAGAGCATGGAGGTTCATGGACTACTAATTGATGCACTGGAGAAAATTACTGGTGGAAAATGTACAAGCAAGACATGGAGCAGTACATGAAAAACTGTGTACCCCGTGCACAGTGCACCCACTTTTGTGCAGTAGTTGTGTTTGAATTGCAGTGTACATTTGTAAAAAATGTAAGCAACTTGCATTCAGAAAACGAAATTATATTGAACCACTTGCCTATGAAGATTATATGGTGAACTTTGCCAGTGAGATGAGAGAAGGTAGTTCCAGTAACCACAGACGAATCTCAATAGGGAAGGGAAATTTAAACGTAAAGAAGATTAAGCTATTTAGCATGTGGTGGTGGCTCAGAACGGAAGAGTGAGATGTTTTTCAGCCATGTCTCTGACAACCCTCAGTCTCATAACTCAGGTGATTCTGTGGCATGATTTGATTGGCAGGGCAGCTTTGCTGATGACAATTCAGACTATTTGGGCATAATCTGGTTGATAGTTGTCACATCAAGAGAAAGGTGATGCATGGGAAAGGTGGCCTATTTGTAAAATTTACACAATAAAAATTTCTTATGTTCAGAGGCAAAGCACAGCAAAAATGGCTGAGCCAAGTCACAGCACCTTGCATTACAGAGATTTCTAGGAGCCAACATACTATTCCAGATGATTGATGTGGACATTCTCAGTCCTTTTGCAAAGTCGCTGGTGGTTACATATTCCAAAGATAATTGAACAATTATTTTATCAAAATGATGTGGAATGAGTCAGTTTAAATGATATATATATATATATATTAGTTAGTGTTCACATCATTATTTTTAGTCCTACTCACACAACTACTTTTTTTTAACTGGGTACAAGTTTTTAAGTAGAAATTTGTCAGTGGAATAGAAGGAGTTGTCCAGGAGAAATGCTTTTAACTTAGATTTTGAACTTGCTTCACTACCTGTTGGGAAAAAAATGGCTCTGAGCACTATGGGACTCAACTGCTGTGGTCATTAGTCCCCTAGAACTTAGAACTAGTTAAACCTAACTAACCTAAGGACATCACAAACATCCATGCCCGAGGCAGGATTCGAACCTGCGACCGTAGCGGTCTCGTGGTTCCAGACTGCAGCGCCTTTAACCGCACGGCCACTTCGGCCGGCCTACCTGTTGGACATTTTATAATGTTGGGCATATTATTAAAATTCTTTGTTCCTCATATTAAACTCTTTTCTGAGTCACTGACAGCTTTAAAAATGGGCAATAAAGGCCATTTTTTGCTGTAGTCTTTTAGATATGGACATCACTGTTCTTCTCAAATTGTGCTTTATATTTATGACATATGTCCACCCAGTAATATCTTATGGAATAATTTTTGGGTAACTCATATATATTTAACCATGCAATCATATGGTTAAATATATATGAGTTACCCAAAGATTGGCATTTTAACCATGCCATATGTATTATGGTCTCTAAATATGTCTGCTTGTGTCTGTATATGTGTGGATGGATATGTGTGTGTGTGCGAGTGTATACCCGTCCTTTTTTCCCCCTAAGGTAAGTCTTTCCGCTCCCGGGATTGGAATGACTCCTTACCCTCTCCCGTAAAACCCACATCCTTTCGTCTTTCCCTCTCCTTCCCTCTTTCCTGATGAGGCAACAGTTTGTTGCGAAAGCTTGAATTTTGTGTGTATGTTTGTGTTTGTTTGTGTGTCTGTCGACCTGCCAGCACTTTCATTTGGTAAGTCACATCATCTTTGTTTTTATATATATATATATATATATATATATATATATATATATATATATATATATATATATATATATATATATATATGTCTGCTTGTGTCTGTATATGTGTGGATGGATATGTGTGTGTGTGTGAGTGTATACCCGTCCTTTTTTCCCCCTAAGGTAAGAGCTAAATGTAGTGCATTTTTTTTTCAAAATTTAGGGAACCGTTTAATAATTCTCTGTAAAATATTATTTAGCAACTCTTGTGTTGATTCCTCTCTAATGAGATTTATTATAATACTAGTACTGTCTGCAAAAAGTACCAGTTTTGCTATAATCAATCACTTTCCAGGTTATTTGACTATGACTACTGTGTTGAATCAGCATGCAGAGATGGTAGCTCAGGCAACTGAGACCAATGAATTTTAAATTTTGTGACTCTGAAGACCACTGTAAATTATCACGGTACTAGTTTCATGTCTGAGCTAATCAAACAGTTATGTAGGCTTTTATGGATTATGAAGTTGCAGATGAATGCATTACATTCATAAGCAAATGGGAGGACAGAATGGGGGTATAGAACAAAAAAAATAAAAAAATAAAAAAAATATAAAAAAATAATGTTATTAGCCACCATAGTGACTGGGATGCTCTAGTATCACATGTGGTAGCAGCCTGTAGCTCAAAAGTGAATCAAAGTGTCAGGTTATCACTGTATGAGGTTAGTTATGGACAAAAGATGTCCTCCTTTTACAGGATGTGTAAACCACCTGCTCATAAGGACTTATCAGCAGTTTTTGCTATGAGATTGAGGGGCAGGTGGTTTCAAGTTAAAAAAGCAATTACAAATGCCCTAGATGGGCAGGAAGGTGTGCAGAAAAGAAAAAGTTGAGTTGCTCAAGCACTGTGTACAGTCAATGGGTAATATTGACGAAGCCCTATGTTCCAAAAGGAAAGATAAAGAAATTCGTTGCACAATACCAGGTGCGAGGTAATTGAAATGATATCTCTGGTCAATGTAAAGTTATATGTTCTGATTCTTACCAGAATGGTGGATGTGGGACAAGTCTGTCTGTTTAAGGATGCCCTGGATGTGCTGCCTCAATTACCAATGACTCCCTTGAATTGGGGGCAGGAGGGGGGGGGGGGGGGGGGGGGGGGAGCGGTGGAAAAGAAAGATAAGACCCAGTGAAATTAATAAATTACCACTACCATTTCTCCATCTTATCCATACACGCTGAGCTCACCAGGTACTTCATTATAGTATGTAGAGTGATGATACTAGAAACTTAGCAAGTTTAATTTGGTCTGGTAGTGAAAATTGATATTATGTAGATATGTTGACTATTTTGTGAAGTGTAGTAACAGTGGCTTGTTTAAAAGTAGTTTTCTCTCTAGTGCAAACTTGTTTCAGATTGAGTGCAAGTGTGTGTAAGAAGGGGGGATTCAGGTTCAAGGTTAAGGATTCTTTAAAATTCTGGAAAATTGATTGTTTGAGAAGTCAATTTATTCATTTAAGATGAAGGGGCTCTGAAGAAATCCTTAGGATTGAAGTTGTGTGACATACTACTGGTTACATCTGACAGGAAGCCCCACACATTACTCTCCACTTCAGAGGTGCTAAGTGTCAGGCTGAGTGAGTCACAGTATGTCCTACAAGGCTGATACATATGGTCCCAGGATCATCGGAGCTCAACCATCTCTGTGCAGAGAAACCCACATATGAGTGTCCTCACAGACAAATACTTAGAATGGGTAAGCTCACATTGGCTTTCTTTGGTGGCAGACCCATTAATTGTTGTCTGCACGTGCTACAACCAAGGACAGTTAAGTAACATACTATAATTAACACTATAGGACAAAGTCTAATAGTTAATGGAACCCATTATGATGTATCTGGTACCAATTTCCAGCTACCCACCATAATTACCAGAACTACATTCTTAAATATCATGTATTCACTACTCTATCTACTAAATGTTTCCTTCAAAATACTCCCTAGAGAAAATCTGAGCTACCTGAGTGCCACTCTGTGCTCACCACCTTGGATCAAATGCTAGCTGACCAGAGCGATCAGGTTTTGATGGAGCAACTATTTGGACATACAAAGAATCATATAACAATCATCAGCACAAAATTATCACATGGGGATCCTCCACATCAGTCAAATTCAAAATTTTGGTAATGCTAGGAACTTTCCATTGCTATCTCAAATATAGAGTCATACGGATTGTGCCTGTACCAATATTCCATCTGCAGGATTATACCGAGTGTTTTAAAATGAATATTAGGTTTTTAAGCTTTGTAATGTTTACAACATTCACTTACAATTATAAATAATACATCAAATAAAAAAGCAACTCAGACAGTTTTGTTTGCATACCCATGTACATGTGAATACACTGTTCCCTGTGTCTTCTGTTAGAAAGTGCTAGCAGCATACATGGTGACTAGTGAACAGAAAGCTTTTTGTGTTTTACAGTTTGCAAGCATTGTATCTGTAGTTATAGTGCAATGTGTGTTTCATATTAAGTTCCATTGTAATCCTCCAAGTGTTAATACTATCCATGAAGGATAAAATCAGTTTGAATACACCACCTGTCTTTGCGAAGGGAAGAGTACAGGATGACCAAGGGTGACTGAAGAACTGTTGAATGAGTGAGAATCTTTCAAACTTAGCCACAAGAAATCAATTCAGAAGGCTAGTCATGAATTAGCAATTTCAGTGACGTCTGTGTGGAGATTTTAAGGAGACACTTACAATCGCATCCTTATTGTTTGCATCTGTTACAAGCTCTACAGATTACAGATTACAGTTTACATGTCAACTTTGCAAATGAAATGTTGCTCCATGACAAAGATTTTCTGGATCATGTTGTCTTCAGTGATGAATCAACATTCCATCTAAGTGGAATTGTGAGTACACATAATGTGCACATCTGGAGGTCAGAAAATCTCCATGAGATGGTACAGTTGCAATGAGATTCCCCTAAACAGAATGCTTTTTGTGCCATATCCCAGTTGAAAGTTTATGAACTTTTATTTCATGGTGAAGAAACTGCAACAGGTGTTTCTTATCTTGACGTGCTAGAACTATGGCTCTTTCCACAACTGGATGAAGATGAACCACAGAACTTTATTTGGCAGCACGATGGCATTCCACCTCACTGGCATAGCTCAATAGATGATAGGTTAAATTACATTGTACCTGACTGCTGGATTGGCCATAAGGGGCTGGGTGACTGAGCTTGTTTCACATGGCCTCTACATTCACCCAATCTGACACTATGTGATTTTTAATTCTAGCAAGTTCTGGGAAGAACTCGCCTATCGACTTCATGTGTGCCAGGTGACAAATGGTGCACAAACTGAACTAAAAAAACTAAACTCCTCCCAAACAGGCCATGAAGGCCCAACAGTACCGACCGGCCGCCATGTCATCCTCAGCCCATAGGCGTCACTGGATGTGGATATTGAGGGGCATGTGGTCAGCACACCGCTCTCCCGGCCATATGTCGCTGAAACTGAACACTTGTAAGAAAATCTGATTGAGTTGCTCTTTCATTTGGTGTATTATTTATAATCATAATTTGAATGTCTTAAGTACTACAAAGCCTCAAATTCACAATATTCATTTTGAGACAGCTGGAGCTAATAGTGTCAGCACCCATGAGGAAGAAACTTAGCTGCTGAAGAGTCACAAATGGACTTCTATAGCTGCTGTGAGCCAAACACTAAACGAGTGTATCTGATATGAACTCTGAAAAGTGAACCAGTTCCAACTACAATGACACAGAATACGGAGGGTTGAATTCTCCCAAGAGGAGAAGAGTAAAACAGCACTAGCCTAAAGTACGAGGGCTTGTTGTTATAAGAGAGCCACTTGCCATAATCTGCTGGTGCACCATTATGACACAGCATCCATCTAGGTGCTACAGCCCACCTGTCATTTGGTGGCCAGTGAGTTACCAAAACCGGGGATGCTTCAACATGTGGCACACATGATACTTGTGGTGGTCAAAATGCAACAAACCCACTGTGGTGCATACAAATACTGGACATCTGGTCACACTGGTCTCCAAATCAATGAGTCATCAAGTCGGCATCTGTTGTGTGTGGGCTTCCACCATGAAGCCATCACTGCTCAGCTGTCATCCTGACAGGAACACCCACCAGAGGGTCCAGCTGCAGCGTTGATGAGCTGAGTGTTGATATGAGGTGCTCCAGTCACTGATCCACCAAGTGTTCACCAGCACCACATGCCGCCAACCAGACACAGGTCCGTGGTTCATACCTGGATGCCTCTGTTACATAATACAGGCCAGCCACCGGTCAGCCTCACTTAGGGTCAAGCCTGACAATGCCACCTCAAGTGACAGCTGAGCCAGCACTGACAGCCACCTGAGTATGCACATTTTGCAAGATCTCCTTGTCACCATGTTGAGCTACATGTAGCCACAGTGAGCTGCTCTGCCTTTACGTATGATGATTGTGTGGTATTGTTGGTTGGGATGTCCCATTCGGGTTCGGCCACCAAGTGCAAGTCTTATTTCTTTCAGCATCACATTGGGCGACTTGCGGCTGATGGTGAGGATGAAATGATGATGAAGAGAACACAACACCCAGTCCACAAGCGGAGAAAATCTCCGACCCGTCCGGGAATCGAACCTGGGACCAGTGCATGGGAGGCAAGCACGTTACCAACCAGCTAAGCAGGCAGACTGCCTTTACATATCAAGCATCATGGTCTATGAGTATGATGCCCACACACCTGATGTGGGTGCGAATTACCAATATACATTTTTGGGAAGTTAATAAAGGTTTCTGGTGTCTATGAGCTGCTTTTGACTCACTCTGATCCACCAGTCTCCACCAGAGAACACCCACACCACTTAAAGTTGAAACCATTGCATGCCTGGCCAGAATTAAAACATGGATCTTTGTCTTATTACAAGTACACTCCTGGAAATGGAAAAAAGAACACATTGACACCGGTGTGTCAGACCCACCATACTTGCTCCGGACACTGCGAGAGGGCTGTACAAGCAATGATCACACGCACGGCACAGCGGACACACCAGGAACCGCGGTGTTGGCCGTCGAATGGCGCTAGCTGCGCAGCATTTGTGCACCGCCGCCGTCAGTGTCAGCCAGTTTGCCGTGGCATACGGAGCTCCATCGCAGTCTTTAACACTGGTAGCATGCCGCGACAGCATGGATGTGAACCGTATGTGCAGTTGACAGACTTTGAGCGAGGGCGTATAGTGGGCATGCGGGAGGCCGGGTGGACGTACCACCGAATTGCTCAACACGTGGGGCGTGAGCTCTCCACAGTACATCGATGTTGTCGCCAGTGGTTGGCGGAAGGTGCACGTGCCCGTCGACCTGGGACTGGACCGCAGCGACGCACGGATGCACGCCAAGACCGTAGGATCCTACGCAGTGCCGTAGGGGACCGCACCGCCACTTCCCAGCAAATTAGGGACACTGTTGCTCCTGGGGTATCGGCGAGGACCATTCGCAACCATCTCCATGAAGCTGGGCTACGGTCCCGCACACCATTAGGCCGTCTTCCGCTCACACCCCAACATCGTGCAGCCCGCCTCCAGTGGTGTCGCGACAGGCATGAATGGAGGGACGAATGGAGACGTGTCGTCTTCAGCGATGAGAGTCGCTTCTGCCTTGGTGCCAATGATGGTCGTATGCGTGTTTGGCGCCGTGCAGGTGAGCGCCACAATCAGGACTGCATACGACCGAGGCACACAGGGCCAACACCCGGCATCATGGTGTGGGGAGCGATCTCCTACACTGACCGTACACCACTGGTGATCGTCGAGGGGACACTGAATAGTGCACGGTACATCCAAACCGTCATCGAACCCATCGTTCTACCATTCCTAGACCGGCAAGGGAACTTGCTGTTCCAACAGGACAATGCACGTCCGCATGTATCCCGTGCCACCCAATGTGCTCTAGAAGGTGTAAGTCAACTACCCTGGCCAGCACGATCTCCGGATCTGTCCCCCATTGAGCACGTTTGGGACTGGATGAAGCGTCGTCTCATGCGGTCTGCACGTCCAGCACGAACGCTGGTCCAACTGAGGCGCCAGGTGGAAATGGCATGGCAAGCCGTTCCACAGGACTACATCCAGCATCTCTACGATCGTCTCCATGGGAGAATAGCAGCCTGCATTGCTGCGAAAGGTGGATATACACTGTACTAGTGCCGACATTGTGCATGCTCTGTTGCCTGTGTCTATGTGCCTGTAGTTCTGTCAGTGTGATCATGTTATGTATCTGACCCCAGAAATGTGTCAATAAAGTTTCCCCTTCCTGGGACAATGAATTCACGGTGTTCTTATTTCAATTTCCAGGCGTGTATTTATCTAATGAGCTTGGCCATTCAAGCCAAAACAAAGCTGACAGGGGACACAAAACCTCCAGTTGGTTCTAAACCTTCTGGCACATTAAAACTGTAAGCCAAACTGGGTCCTGAAATGTAAACTTTGCCTTTCTGAACTCCAATTGATATTTTGATAAAAACTGTCATCCTTTGCTGTTCAGTACTTTTGTATGCATACAGAGTGCATTGCATAAGTAATGCGACCAATTTTTTTCTGACGCATCAGTACACCACAGCGTGTTGTAACCGGCTGGGCTAAGTGGAGGGGGGTGTTAGCTTCAAAACGCTCTTTGTCTCTTTTTAGCTGTGAGCTGCCAGAGAGTCAGGACCTGTGTTTCTGTCAACCCCATTTTGAGTTTATGTAACACAGCACAATGGATCATTCTGTAGAGCAATGGTACGCTATCAAATTTTGTGTTCAACTTGGGAAGTCCGCAACCGAACCGTTTCCATTACTTCAGCATGCCTTTGGGATTGGTTGCTTGTCCAAATCACAAGTTTTTCGATGGCACAAGTTGTTCGTGGAGGGCCGAGAGGAGATCACCGACGAAGCTCACAGTGGACGGCCATCAACTGAACAAGTAGATAAAAATTTGACATGTGTGCACGATTGTTTGAACTCTTGACAGTCGGTTGAGCCTTCAATTGATAGCAAAAACTCTAGACATGTTAAAAACAACTATTTTCCGCAATGTGACTGAAGATTTGAACATGAGAAAGGTGTGTGCCAAACTCGTCCCAAAAGTATTGACCGACGAACACAAGCACATATGAGTGCTTCGGTGTTGAGAAATGTTGGAAATGTGTGAAAATGATCCTCATTTTTTAAACTCAGTTATCACTGGCGATGAGTCATGGATTTTTGAGTACGGCCCTGAGACAAAAAGACAGAGTTCAGAGTGGCACACACCATTGTCGCCCCGTCCCAAGAACGCACGCAAGAGCATGTCCAGGGTCAAAACCATGCTCATTGTCTTCTTTGACATCAGAGGCATTGTCCACCATGAATTCATACCTACTGGGACTACAGTGAACTCAGCTTTCTACTTGGAAGTGCTCAAAAGACTGAAAAGGAGGGTCTCGCGTTGCCAAAGTGACATCAAGGACACCTGGAAAGTTCGCCACGACAATGCGCTGAGTCACAGCGCCTTCATTGTCAATGACTTCCTGGCCAGGACCAAGACCCCATTGGTTCCCCAGCCTCCCTACAGTGCTGACCTGGCTCCTGCTGACTTTTTTTTGTTTCCTTGGTTAAAAGGAGTCATGAAAGGAAAACCTTGGGTCACGATTGAAAGCATCCAGGCGCATGTTACATCAGCTCTAAAGGACATTCTGGAAAAGGCATTCCATGATGCCTTCCAGGCATGGAAACACCACCTCCAGAAATATATTGATGCAAGAGGGTGCTATTTTGAAAATTTTTGATTATTTGTACAAATATATTCAATAAATGATTTTTTATGGATTTGGTCGTATTACTTATGGAACACACCTTGTACACTATGACTACACATGTAGTTTCATCAGAATAAATCAATCCCTAAAATGGGCATGTCTGTGAGACAAAGATAATCTCCAACACTGAACTTTTAAGATGTTCAAATAATTATTTGAACACATTAATAATGCACTAATTGAACACAGAAAAACTAGGTCAGTTAAGAAAGCTAGTATAAAACAATGAAAAATGAAACTACATTGGGAGCAGGGGGTGATGAAATAGAGAATAAGAGAAAGAAATATCTGGCAATGAGTTAATGAAGCAAAACAAGGAAGAATGTGCATAAGGGATGAGTGGTATGGCAATATTGGGTATTGAGAATTATGAATTTATGTATTTATTTCTTCCTGAGAAATATAACTTATACAATTTATTGTTTTTCTTATAATACATAACAGCGTAGGCATGAAAATTATAGTACTATGTAATAAATACACTGTCCAGTCACATTAATCTGACCACTTGTCAGAAAACTGTATAACCACCTTTTGCACCTCAGACTTCTGTGAGATGTGCAGGAAGAGAGTCAATGAGATTCTCCAAGGTACCAACAGAGATGTGGAGCCATGGAAGCTCCAGTACTATGGTCAGCTGCCCTAGATTTCTAGGTTGAGGATCCATGGCATGAACAGACTGATCAAGATGGTTGCACAAATTCTTGATTGAGTTTATGTCCAGGGAGTTTGGTGGTCAGGAGAGAGTGGTATACTCATATTGGTGCTCTCTGACCCATGCACATACATTATGAACTGTGGGAGAAGTTGTATTGTCCTGATAATAGACGCCATCATGCCAAGAAAAACAAACTGCATGTAGGGATGGACATGGTACCTGTTGTGTATAGGAATCCTGCATACTCAGTTCACTAGACAATCAAACAATTCATATTAATGAGTTTTATAACAACAAGACAGTTACAATACTTAACTTTGATAGATGTGTTGCAAGCAGAGGGCAACATACAAAATAATCGGCTTTTTTTTTTTTTTTTTTTTTTTTTTTTTTTTTTTTTTTTTTTTTTTTTGGAATAGGCAAACACATACATGTTTGTGCTACATAGAGATTTGCTAATGATAGAAGGTACGATGTGTCGTTAATTAAGTGGCTAATGTTGAAGCTGCTCTCAAAGTGGACTGTGACAAGTCAGGTGTGGCGCTTATGTCTTCTTCACATAGGGGCCACTGCTGTCATGTTGTCATCCTGGAGGGAGGTCCGTCAGCATGCAATTGGCTGACCTCTTCGCACAGTCTTCTCTTTTCTTTCATTCCCGAATGGCATGCCATTCAGTTCCCAAGGATAGATGAATTCATATGTTGATCTATTGTGCCTTCCAGAATGTTGAGATTGCCCAGGGAACACCATGAAAACATTCCCCAGACCATAAAGGTCCCTCCTCTGGTCTGGACCCTTCCGACAGTCCAACAGCCATCTGTCCAATGGAGCATAAAGTTTGATTCATCTGAAAAGGTCATTTGTTGCCACTCAGTGGATGTCCAGTTTTGGTCATGGTGTGCAAATTCCAGCCTTCATTGCTGAACAGCAGTCAGTGTGGGTACAAGAACCAGGTGGTTGCTGTGGGGGCCAATACACAGCAACTTTTGCTGCATAGTCATTGACAAGACACTATTGGTAGCCTCCTGGTTCAAATTGCTGTCAGTTGCTCAATAGTTGTACATACACATCTCTGCAGCCATTGTTCACCCCTGTCATCTATGGCCCATGATGCACCACAGTTAGCTGTGCCAGTTTTGGATAGCACCATTTTGGCATGCACAGTGTACTTTACTTTAACCATGGCAGCACATGAACAGTATACAAACTTAGCCAGTTCAGAAATGCTTCCACCTTTGACACAAAAGCAAATGATCATGCCCATTTGGACACTGCATAAATCTATTTCCACATTACGACAATGACTGCACTGTTTCTTGTTTCCTCCCGCTGCTAGTGCTGCCACCTGCCACCTGTGAGTAGTTATTGCACATTGATGTCAAATATAGGCAGTGTTCACATTAATGTGACTGAATGTCGTATCTTTTGCCAATTCAGAAACAGCAATGAATACTTAATGTTTATATTGGCAAAGCTGTACTGCATGCAGAGTCGAGCAGCAGTTACAGTCACTAGCTGGTGTACTGCAGGTCACGAGTTCAAATCTGATCACCAGAAAATTACATTTGAAATATTCACATTTGAAATATCTGTAGATTCTGGAATATTCAATGTTTGTATAAATAGCAAACCTCTCCTTGCACCAGACAGTTCTGTTCTGTCTGTATGTTAGTGTTCATAATAGAGGTGCTTTCAGTGCTAAGTGTAGTACTTCACTGACAAGCTTGCATTTGGTTTGTACTTAATGATTATTACGAAGTGACATTTTCTGGTGAAGATGCCAGGAACTTTAAAACAACTACATTGCCATAGAACCAATTAAGTAGCACAAAAGCCTTTGCCTGCATGGACAGGAACTGGAACAAAAGCAGTATATTATTCCCAAGGTCTACATACTCAGGAGGCCCAATGGATTCCAACAAGCACAAATAACAAAGATTGCTCTGTGCAGTCGTTTGCCATTGAAGATGTTGTAATCTGGCTGTCATCAGTGAGGTAAGTTCCAGTCATCAATCTAAATTCTCAGTTGAACTGTGAAGCTTCTGTTGATAGCAAAAAGCAACCCAAGCTCACAAAAGAGATTTACGTATTAGCAGTGATTATAAGCACTGCAGGTGGTGAAGAAAAACTTTGAATCATTAAACTGTCATGAGCAACCAGACCTCATCTCTGAAGATACATGTCTAGGAACAGTTGAACCAGTCCAAGATGGGCAACTCAGTGCCATCAGCAAAGAAGTGTGCTCCACTTTCACTACAGACAACAGTGTGGAGAACTACCATCTAACTGCCTGTAGGGTCTGGCCTGACTAAGGAACAACATCGGTGAGTGTTAGCCATTCTGCATTAATTTTTGGATATAGAGATGAGACACACCAAGGTGCCACTGGTAAAACACTGCATCAACAAGGGCCTCATCCACCAATTAGTCAGCACCCATATAGAGTATCACCAGCTAAATGAAGGATAATCTGGAAGGCAATGGAGAAGACACTACAGAATGACTACACTGAATTTTCAGAGTGTCCTTGGTCCTCTCCTGTCATTTTTTGGGAAAAAAGACAATGACATATGGTGTTTCTGTATCAACTACCAATGAATAACAAAATCACAAAACAGATATCTACCCATTGCCATGCATTTATGGCACTCTAGACTGTCTGAAAGGAACGAAGTATTTCTCAGCTATGACCACGTATGCAGGCTAATTGCAAATGGAGATTGATGAGGCTGAGCAGGAAAAGACTGCATTCATAACAACTGAGTGTTTCTATTAATCCAAAATTATTCCATTTGGACTATGTAATGCTCCTATCACTTTCGATCAACAATATGCTTTAAGACCTTAAACAGACAATGTGTCTTTGCCACATGGATGACATTGTCATATTTTAAGACATCTGAAGAACATCTAAGTCACCTAATAACAGCATTGAAGTGTGTTCAGATCACAGACCTATGCCTGAATCAGAAAAAGTAAAGAGCTGTACAGATTGAGCCACAAATTTTGAACTCTCTATAAAGAATTCAAAATTTACAGCTGAAGGTGTACTGCTGTTTACTTCAAGTTGACCAGCTGATGTCCACACCATCATTTCCTACAATGATGTACATACAAATATTTGAATCAGAAGCAGTGCCTTTTCATCACCCAAGAAATAAAAATCTTAGGATACCAAGTTAATCATGATGGAGTCCATCCCATTACATTGAAAATAAGAGCAGTCACAGATTTTCCAACCACTTGGCACATTTTTGATGTAGTACGTTTTCTCAGAATGTGCTCACATTGTTGGTGATTCATAAATAACTTATGTACCAAGGCACATCCCTTGTAAGAACTACTGCATGGAGATGCCAAAATTTCCTGGAACAGAAAGATCTTTACTTGTCATTAAGGAGCCACTAACATCTACTCCAGTCCTGGCATTGTACACAATGAGTATGCCAAGACAGAATTTCGCACAGATGCCAGCAGTTATGAGATAGGTGCCATTATAGTGCATCTTCCAGTAGGTGCTGAATTGCTGAATAGATGATAGCTTATGCTTACTGAGTACTCTCCAACTCTGATATGAACTACTGTACAACTAAGAAAGAGTACTTTGCAACTGCTTTGATCAACAACAAGTTTGACTGTATTTACTTTGCAAACCATTCACCATTGTTAGGGATCACCATTTCCTAAGCTGGCTGACTAGCCTGAAGAATCCATGGGGTCAAGTGGTGAGATGACCACTGATGCTTTAGGATATGACCTCATTGTGGTATTCAAAAGTGCACACAAACACAATAAAGCTGACTGCCTTTCACGGAATCCTTTGCTGGAACACAACAGTGTGGATGAAATCATAAGCATTACTGAATTAAATGACACTGCTGCTGAACAGATGGAAGATCCAGCATTGCCAAAACCATAGAAGCCCTGAAGGAGAAGGAACTGACCAAAGGAGAATCCAAATTAATAAAAATAACAATGTATAAGAGGAACTTTAAGCCAATGTGGTGGAAATGGTTGCTTATCATCCCAGATAATACTGCCAGCTATCCTGAAGTATTTCCATGGTGTTCCAACATCTGTTCACCTGAGATTCATGAAGACTAGACAAAATCAGCGATTCATTGGATACTAAGTGAGCTACTGTTAGGAATGCTAGTAATTTAAGCAGGAGTCACAGTTACCATTATGGCTTCCAATACCAATTGTACCATGCTATGCTTTCTGCTCCACAGTCGCAAGACTGGAATGGCAATGGATACAAGTCTCCAGTTTTGGCTGGACAATACTTGGAATGACTACCTGAAACACCTCATCATCAGGACCAAAGAAGCAAGACAGCTGGCTTGCATATGGTCCCCAAAAAAGCGGGAGGACCGAGAGTGCTATGACACCAAGCACTGGACAGTGAGATACAGCCTGAGAGAATCAGTTTGTGAGATACAGCCTGGGAGAATTTGCATAAACTTTTTCACATGAGTGGAAAGTGAGATCATCACAAACATTACTTTAGGCCATACCATATCCTTTGTCACTTCTCGGACATCACATACAAAGTCAAGGATTATAACACTTTACCATGAAGACAAAAGCACAGAGAAGACCATGTCCTCTGTATGAAGCCCTACATACAGTCCTGAGGTGCAGATCAATGAAGTGTGTTTGGTATTCAAGGAAACCAATGGCTTGCTCATTGACTGCATTGCTTTGACAGGAGAGTCTACCTTCGATGTTCATCATAGTGAAAAGGATGTGACAAGACAACTGAAATGCAAGGATCCTTCAGTGCTGCCACACTGAGGATTACTATCAGGATGTTGATCTGGGTTCCTGTAGTTGGTCCCAATTAGAACTTCTGAAACAACGGGTTGCTGTTTCTCCAGGAAAGGGATGTAAGCCTTGTAACTTAGGTAGAGGTGCACAGTGCAAGCCACTTTCATCAGTCCAATAAGACGTCACTCACTTTAAGAAACTGCTGATTTCACACTCACTGATCATGAAACTGGAGGCAAAAAGCAATGCAGTCAGATATCATCTGTAAGCAAACAGTCTCAATGCCAAATACAGGGTGTTTGTAGAGGAAAGGTCAATATTTTAAACAGTGATAGTATAAGTAATTCTGAACAAAAAATGTTACATAAACATAGGTCTGCAAATGCTTCATTAGGGAGGTAAGGACATTGAAAGGAACTTTAATTCTGCAAAACTGATGTGCACATCGTGAATGTATACACAATACAACTGGATTGTAACGTGATTTTCTTGCAAACAATGCATGGGTACATGCCATGTTTACGCTATGCAACCTACCATTTATTATGGTCATGTGATGTATTTAGTATGTAGTACAATCACCCGTTGTTTGTGCATTTAAGCCATGCAAGTCGCATTGTGTAGTGTACCAGTGACAGATCGGTTAGCTGTGTAGTGTATGGTGCTAACTGTGGTTGTACAAACGCTGCTAACAATGCCACACATCTACAGTAATGAGAAATATGCAGATATGGTGTACGTTTATGGCTTCTGTGATGGTAGTGCTACTGCTGCCAGAGAAGAATACCACAGGCACTTTCTGACTCAATGATTACCTGATCACAGGGTGTTTACCAAAGTATTTATCACTTTGTGTGCAACAGGCTCTCCTCCAAGTAGACATTTTTTGTCCGAGCGTACATGTCAACAAACTTTGCAAGAACAGCAAGAAATTATCGCAAGTGTAGTGCGAAGTCCCGGTATGAGCATACAAAGAATGTCCCAGCGTATGAATGTCCCACAGACATGTGCATGGGAAACATTACATGAGGAAAACCTGTATCCATTTCACATACAGCGTGACCAAACTCTCCACATTGGCAACAATTCCCAACAACTTCAATTCTGTCACTGGGTAACTGAGAATACTCATTTGCTTCCATACACACTATTCACAAACGAAGCCAAGTTTTCACGACATGGAATAAACACCACACGCAATAATCATCAATGGTCACAGGAAATTACACACACTTCAGTGAACAGCAATTTCCAAGTTTGTTTTGTCATAAATGTTTGGTGTGGCATGATCAGTAACCTTTTGATAGGTCCATTTATTATCAGTCAGCAATTGACGCGCAAGAGGTACCTGCATTCTTTGGAAAATTCATTTGTGGAACTATTGGAAGACATTCCTTTAGCCAAGTGAACTGAAATGTACTTTCAACATGACGGTGCCCTTCCACATGTTACCTTACATGTGAGGGACCATCTCAACCACATCTACCCTAATCGCCAGATTGGCCATGCTGGTGCTATTAACTGGCCTCCAAGATCACCTAACCTTACACCTTTAGATTTCTGTTTATGGGGTTGAATGAAATCAGAGGTGCACAAAGTGGAGGTAAATGCACGAGATGAACTGCTTCATCGTATCATGGACGCTGCTGAATTGATTACAAACCAATCACAGCCAACTGAACAAGCAACACAACATGTTATCGCTAGAGCACAAAAGTGCATTGAGTTCATGGTGGGATATTCGAACCTGTTCTGTGAACTGTACAACGTCTGTACAATAAGTGTTAAAGCCATTTGTAAAAGACGTGGTTCGTCTTTTTCAACTGAATATATGTAACATGCATCTTGTAATGCAGTATGTACTAAATGCTACATTATGTAAAAATGTGTTAACATACCTGTACTTCTCTGTAACATTGTTTTCAAGAAAATCACATTACGGTTCAGTTGTATTGCGTATACATTCATGTTGTGCACATCAATTTTGCAGGATTAAAGCTCCTTTCAGTAATCATACCTCCCTAATGAAGCATTTGCGGACCTATGTTCATATAACATTTTTTGTTCAGAATTACTTATACTATCACTGTGTAAAATATTGACCTTTCCTCCCCAAACACCCTGTACAGAGGCACTCAAACACTGAGAAATGTATAGTTTAGCAGATTTCAAGAGTTCCTGCAAACAGAAGAGAACCAGTGACAGCTGCCTTGAATGGATGGGCCTACGCCAGATGTTATATAAGAGAGCAGTTAGACTTAATTAACTTTTTCCACTAAACAGGACTTTCAAGGCCTGCGTGAAAGTACTTTTGGGCTATGTCTACATGTCGCTTGATCTGTGATAAATACTTCAACCCAAGGGCTTGAATAGAGCAATAGAATTTGACACCTCAATGGTTCATGGGCTGTAGTACCATATGTTACTGTTTATACCCAAATCTTAACAAAGTTATAGGCTGGGGTGGACATTTGTTCTAGCAACCGAGTGAAGAATTTAGTACGCATCATCTACTTTTTTATAAATCAATGTCTGTGCTCTTCTGCACGTTCCTTAGTAACGCATGAAGAAGCAATACAAAGCAGAGCAGTAAGCCAAGCCAGAGTCTCATTTCCTCTATCACCAAAATGATTACATCCTTAGCCTAACATTCAAGTCTTTATGTACTGTCTTCAAGCACAGAGATCTGAACAATTCCAGCTTAACCCTATCACCATTTCATTCCGACACCCAGTACCTGGCTTACCAAGAAACAGATGACCTCGAAACCTCACATCACCTCTGATCTGAGGGTGAGCTTATAAAGTAAATATGTCATGACCTAGGTCAGGTTACGACATATAAAACTGGTGCCAGATGTGGGGGTCTAGGCTCCAATCGTTGGCTGGGTATCTTTACCCAAATGCCACTCGCCAATTTTGATACACTTCAAATATGTTGTAGTCTAGGTCAAAATATGAGACACATATTTTTTAATAGTGTCCATATGGCTGTCGAAGTGGTGAAAACCGTTCTGAGGAAAACGAAGTTGTTATCTTTCTGAGCACATACTGTCAAAACAGTAGGAGATATAACAAAAATGTCAAAATATAATTTCTATTGTTGCTACTATACTTTACAACTGTGCAATCATATGTTTAAACATTTTGATATAGTTCAAAGTCCTCTCCTCATGTCACAGTTTTTGAAATGGCAAAAAGTATGTGTGTAGTAAATATAATAGTATATTTAACAACAAATTCAATCAGATATAATAAAGTTAAATCCTAAAGTCCCAGTAGTCAGATATAAGTTGGAAGTACCCTATTTACTGATATATAGGTGCTTTGTCGTACATGGCAAAATTTTTGTTTGCAGTTTCACAGTGCAATCATGAAAGATGGGCTCCTGAAGGATTTAATTGACAAAAATAAGGTCTTGCTCTCTGTCAAGTGTGGGAATAACCAGCGTAGAGTTTGCAAAAGACTATTTCCCTTTTGTTTTTTCATGGCCTATGTTTTATTTGTTTTGTTTTGTTTCTTTTGTGTTTTGGTTTTGGGTATTATGTTTGACATCTACCTCATTATTTTACAGTATTTTGGTTGTGTTGCACTATCTTTGACAGTCAGTGCGGTAATGAGAGGACATTGTATTATCCATTGCAAAGAAGTGCTCTATACACATAGAAATTGACCATCATGCACATCTGATTCCTTCAATATTCAGAATGAGATTTTCACTCTGCAGCAGAGTGTGAGCTGATATGAAACTTCCTGGCAGATTAAAACTGTGTGCTGGACCGAGACTCGAACTCGGGACCTTTGCTTTCACGAGCAAGTGCTCTACCAACAGAGCTACCAAAGCACGACTCACGCCCCGTCCTCACAGCTTTACTTCTGCCAGTACCTCGTCTCCTACCTTCCAAACTTTACAGAAGTTCTGCGAACCTTGCAGAGCTAGCACTCCTGAAAGAAAGGATATTGTGGAGACATGGCTTAGCCACAGCCTGGGGGATGTTAGCAGAATGAGATTTTCACTCTGCAGCGGAGTGTGCACTGATATGAAACTTCCTGACAGATTAAAACTGCATGCCGGACCGAGAGCACTTGCCCGCGAAAGGCAAAGGTCCCGAGTTCGAGTGTCGGTCCGGCACACAGTTTTAATCTGCCAGGAAGTTACTGCAATATTATTGCACAATTTACAGCATGTATCACAATTTTTAAAATAATAAATAACAGGAAGTTCACATTTATCAGGTTTTTCTATGTTGTATCTGCTCTTAAACCATGCGTACCTCAACATGTTCACAAATTGAGGGGAAGAAAACTGTTATGAATGAAATGTTAAATTATCAGGATATTATTCCTCAGGTGGAAATTTACATCATAGCCATATAGTAGTAATACATCATAGAATTGTTTTAGAAAATTTTTCCACAGTCTGGATTATACAGGTTGTTCCAGCAGGAATCATCATAACTTTTATATCATTACCTTTGTCTAAGTTGTTAAAATTCTTTTTTGGTTGCCCTGTCCAGGAATCCAAACACAGAATAGATCACTCACAAACAGTAGGTAAGTAAGCATCTGCGAACCGTTAAATAGCGAGACCTGATGTTAATGTATCAGATGTTGAAGCAAATACAACAATACTATTGGCTTTGTACATAGTTTTCTGAACAATAGGTCCAAAGTGACCACCTGTTTCCTGCAAGGCTATGAGCAAAGGGGACTGTAAAACACCACTTGCAGATAGAATTGGCTGTATCATGTAGCTATGGGTTAATGAATTCAATGATTGAGCAAGACATTAAACTTTTAATGTTCCTTTAAAGGATAGGGAACAACCCGACCTGCATGAGTCTCCAAATTAAATCCAGATTGGTCTGAGTTGTAAACACTGTCATCTTCTAATGATGCAATATTCAATTTTATGTTTGCCACAAATGCAACAGCTTGTTCTACTAATCGTTCTTCATTGGTTAACTGTTTCTGAGTAACAAATTTATTAATTATTCTGGAAATAACTCTATGCCTCACTTTAAATTGGTGAAACCATTTTGTAGATGCCATGAATAGGTTGCATGACAAATTAACTTCATCTCTTGTCCTCAAAGCCAATTGTTTCAGCTCCAAGTCATGAATAGGTAATGATTTATCAAATGCATTCTGGAATTGTTCCAGTACATGTTTGGAAATCTGTAATAATTTGTCTCTTCGTGTCCCTCCTTCAGTGACTTGTGTTTCCCTTCTATATATAGTGATTTTGTATCCTTAAACTTTATGAAATTATGTTGGACTGTTTTTAAGCTCTTATTCCTCTTCTTTCTACACCAAAATGCAACTGCCTTTATTTTAATATTCCAAATTTATTACAATTTTACTCTTGTTACTGTCTTCCACAACATCCTCATAATCCTCTTCAAAAACCTGTTCCACAGCAACAGCCTAAGGAAATACAGTTTTGTCATCATAGCTCATAATACTATAACTGTCTACAAATATGTCAGTGTTGATGGACTCTTTAATCAAATTCACTAAACATAATTCGAACAATGTTTCTTCATCAGTAATGATAGAGTCAATATTGTATTGCAGACGATTGAAGCTTTTGTGTAACAGGTGTAATACATTCTTTGGATTCATCATGCTGTATTCATAATAAATGGGTGTACACTCAATCTGTTATTCTCTTTATATGCTATTTGGTTTCAATCCAACTTTCAGTTTGCAAGTTCCAGCTGCCTGTGAATAGGAGTGGTGATTACTGAATGACAGCACCTGTATGCATGCAGCTGAAATGCATGCATACATTAATGCGTACCTGTCCTACTGTCTGGCCATCCCACACTTTCTCATCATTGTGTTTCTGCCGAGCGATTCAATGTCTATACCTGCCCTGCTGCATACATGTATTAGTGTAAACAAGCCGCAGTCTTGCGTGCGTGTGTGGAGGTCCTGGGTAGACTGAGGTGGTCACGCTCTTGTCGCCGTCCTCCCCCTTGGAGTACATGGTCACAGTATAGGTCATAATACACATGTGGCCAGAATAAGTCCATGTTAATGCTTCCTACATGGTCATACTTAAAACAGCATTTGTAATAATTTATAGTGTAGATTGATCTTTCCTGCAATACCCTCTTCTGGCAATCTATCACAAATGTATTGAATAAGGAAATGAGGACATACAATGTATGACGATTCCTGTTGGAACAACCAGCATAATCCAGCCACTTGATGTTTACATATCCAGACTGTGGAAGAATTTTATAAAACAGTTCTCTGATGTAATTCTACTATGTGGCTATGAAGTAAATTTGCAGCTGAGGAATAATATCCTGAAAATTCAATCTTCCATTCATAATAGTTTTGTGAACATGTTTAGGTATGCATCGTTCAAGAGCAGATACAGCAGAGAAAAACCTGATAAATGTGCACCTCCTGTTAACCATTGTTTTAAGTATTGTGATACATGCTGTAAATTGTGCAACAATATTGCAATAATCAGATGTGTACGATGTGTATGCGTATGCAGCACTTCTTTGCAATGGATAATACAACGTCCCCTCATTATTGCACTGACTATCAAAGATAATGTATCACAACCAAAATGCTGTAAAGTAACAAAGCAGATGTCAAATGTAATATCTAAAAATAAAAAACCAAAGAAACAAAACAAAACTAACAAATAAAAAGGACCATGAAAAAGCAGAAGAGGAATAGCCTTGTGCCACCTCCATGTTGGTTATTCCTGGACTCAACAGATAGTGAGTCAGTATTGTTTCAGTCAAATCCTTCAGGAGCCCATCTTTAGTGGTTGCACTGTGAAATTGCAACAACACTATCATCATGTATGACAAGAACCACATGGTGGACAGAGCGTGCATATAGTGGTATGTAGGGGAACGTCCAACTTATATCTAACTGCTGCAGCTTTGGGATGTAACTTTATCATATAAGGGTGAATTTGTTGTTAAATATACCATTAAGATTTACTGCACATAAACTTTTTACCATTTCAAAAATTGTGAGGTGAGGGGAGGATTTTGAATTTTTTAAAGATGTGATTGCACAGCTGCAAAGTACAGTGGCAACCATAGAAATCATGTTTCAACAGTTTTGTACACCTCCTTCGGGGGGGGGGGGGGGGTTTCAACACTTCAGCTGCCTTATGGGCACATATAAAAAAATGAGTGTCTCATATTTTGACCTAGACTACAACATATTGAAAGTGTATTGGAATAGGTGAAAGGCACTTGGATAGTGTTACTTTTAAGAAGTAAGGTGCTTTAGAGTATGGAAGATAGGATTTTCTATTATGACAAAGTCCCGTCTTAGGACAAACTGGTTTGAGATTTCAAGGTACATCAGGTACTGTGTCCAGGCAGAGCCATCATTTTTAGTGTACGGCCAGAGCAAGACAAGAAGAAGAAATTGAGAAGAAATCACCATCCTGTGTTGAAGAATTATGAGACCACAGCAAGCAGCCAACAGCAGTAAACAAGACAGGACACTATCGCAGCATTTAATGACAATTGAGGGGGCAATGACACCTGAATAGTAGCAGTTGTGTGCTGACCATACCGAATTCCAATCTCATGCCAGCACAAGACATCAACACAGTACCACCGCCTGACCAAGAAACACAGTGAGTGGATCACAATATAGTATGGAAGCCATATCTACAGCTGCAAAAAGAACACAAAAACATCTAATATGAATCTGGAAGGTAGTGAGGTTCCCACTGAGCATATAGTCTTGTCTCAGGCTTTTAAATTAATCCTAATGGCATTTGATGTAAATAAAGATGAACTTAGAGAACTAGTAGACAATTGTGACCTAGCATTCGAACTAACACCAAGTCGTACTCATAGTGTGCTATTAAAATTTGTTAAAAATAGGGTTGTAGGTGCAGCTTGGAGTAAACTACTTGTACGTGATTTTACAGCAACTTGAGCAGATGTGAAAGGAATCTTATTGGAGAACTCTGTGTCAAAAACGCCTTTAGATTACCATGTGTGTTTATTATTCTATAGTAGATGGAAAAGGGCCAAAAGTGTGGCCTAATGGGCAAGCTGCATTGACACATTGCAAGAAAAATTTTGAGAAACTATCCACAGAGTGATGAGGGCATCAGATGCTCAGTGTACCCATGCTCTAATTAGGAAGCTAGTTCAGTATTCATCCAGGTAATCGAAAATGAGACGATTAAAACAGTCATAAAGCACAAGGAGAGTATTTAACATTAGCACAAGTAGCAAATCTAGCATTAACAGAAGAAGTGTCTATTGTCTCTTATAAAGAAATGTTCGGAGAATCCAGTAGTCTGAGAGATTACTGTTTTAGCTGTGAGAGAGAAGGCCATCATATGAGTAACTACACTATGGACAAACACATTAGGAAAATAGAAACTGTGCAGCAGAGTTGTAGGAAACAGAGAAAATGGCACCCTATCCTTCACCATGGCTGAGAAGAAAGAGGAAACACTACATAGAGGTCATAATCACAGGGAAATTGGGAGCAAGCAACCACTGGTTTGTTGTCAATGCAGTCTTCAGGGGCACCTATGACCATGTGACAAGGTGAGACCGATTACATGTCATATTTGTAAGGAATCAGGGCACTTAGCCGGACATTGTAATGCCAATGCTAGGCTAGTGAACTGAAGACTGAGAAATTGGAAAACGAAAGAGTGGCACGATTAGCCAGTTGACTTGTGCCATAAAGTTGTACTCAGTAAACTACAAAGGCAGGTATTATTTTGTAATGGTTAGTTGCATGCAGGGACGTGTGGGAACCATGAGTTTCATTGCAGATAGTGCTGCTCAGGTAAGCGTAATTAAGGAATCAGCATTGAAGATTATGGTGGGCAGTAACACTGATGAAAGAATAAAACTTAAAGGGATCATTAAAGAATTAATAGAGACACATGGAGCCATGATGTTAACGCTGAGGCTAGATGGTGGTGGTGGTGTGTATGTGTATGTGTGTGTGTGTGTGGGGGGGGGGGGGGGGGAGGAGAACACATGTTTCAGATAGTAGAGGATGAGTTTGATGTCCCATATGAAAGGATTTTAGGCAGAGACTTCTGTGAGAGAATGAAGACACTGTGGGTCAAAGGGAGACCATTACAGTTACGGATAGAACTGGAACCAAACTGGCATACTGAGACAGAGCTGTGCAGAGGGAATGGACATTAGGCAGCCAAGAGAAACTTGTAACTTACATATAGGTGCACAGTACAAGCCACTTTAATCAGTCCATCAAGAGGTCACACACATTGAGAAACTGCTGATTTCATGCTCATTGACGGAGAATTGGAAGTAAAAAGTGACACAGTCACATATCATCTATAAGCAAACAGCCTCAATCGCTTATACAGAAGTCCTCAAACACCAAGCAATGCAGAGTTTGGTAGACTTTGAGAGTTCCAGTGAACAGAAGAAATCCAGTGACAGCCACCTTGGATGAATGAGCCTACAGCAGAACCTATGAGAGTGAGACATCAGACCAAATTAACTTTGTGCACTAAGAAGGGTTTGCAAAGTTTACCTGTAAGTACCTCTGGGCTAGGTTTACCAGTTTCCATCTTAAATTTGCCTACATGTACCTATGTATATATGTTGCTTACACTGGTTTTTGGTCTGTAGTACGATGTATTACTGTGTATACACAAATCTTGACAGTTATAGTCCACAGTGGTCATTTGTTAGCTTAACATCCAAGTCTGTCTGTACTGTCTCCAAGCACAGAGGCGTGAAAAATCTGTTTGGTCCACTGCCATTTCATTCCTGTACACAGCCACACACATACCAAGAAATGAATGACCTCAAAACCCTGTGTCACCTCTGACCTGAAGGTGAGCATTTAAAGAAAGTACGTAGTGACCCACATTGGGTTACAACAGAGAGCACTGCTGTGAGCTGTGTTGCATGCAATGTGAAGCAGCGTTTAGCGTCAGTGGCTGTCATGCTGCAGGTTGTCAGTCCAAATCCAATCACTGTCAAATATTTGTTGCTTAGTATTTATCATTTCTAGAAAGTTGTCAAAGTTTGTTACATTTGTAATATTTGCATATTCTGGAAGATTCAATGTCTGTATAACTAGCAGCACTCTCTATCCAAGAGGCAGTTCTGTTCTCTCTGTCTGGGGGTGTCTGCAACAAACATACTTTCAGTGCTAAGTGTTTTATATTATTGATGACCCTGATTTTCAATTTGGGACTTACAATGTTAAGTGTTGTATTTGACTGATGACCCTGCTTTTTAATATGGACTTTAGGTGATTTTGACGTGACATATATAATAGTTTTCTGAATTACAATGTTGCTGCTGAACTTTTGGGATGGCAGGTGGAACAAGCTATACGGAACAAAAATTTTATGGTAAAAATATTTATTTATCTCCAGTGGCACTGATTATTTTCATACTAATTTTTCCATGTATTAAATTCTTAAAACAGAAAAGGAAATGAGAGATGTTATTTCACAGAACAGTACACTGACTGCGCCATCTATCTTCAATGATAGATGTCTGAATTCTAGACTAGTTAAACATTGAACAAATTGTTAAAGCAAAACATGATCATTTCATTCACATTGTAAAATATTTTACATTAACTTCAATATTTCAACAAAAAATTGTATAATTTACCAGAAAAATTCTGCTGTACAGTTTAAAGAACAAAGAGAGAACCAAAAAATGTGTTCTAATTGACACTATAACATTTAGTTTGACAATAACATTAATCTTTTCAATGCAGATAATGTTTTTACCTGAAAAGTGGAATTACAAATGTCAAATACAATGCACAACTTCTACATGGTGATCACTTTTACATTTCCATAATATTTGGAGCTTATGGAGCAACTATACATGTTCATACTACGTATGATAAATTGACACACCACAATTTCAGATTTTCACAATTACTTTAACTTGTTCTTCAGCACCTTCTGATGAGGCTACACTCCGTACTTTTTTCGTATTGCATTAAAACCTCTCTGACTTGTGCATTAAACTAATTCTTAAAGCTAATTATTACTTATTTCAGTATTTTCCTAACAGGAAAATACTTCTCACTGAGCACATCATTATAAAAAAAATCTCTCAGTGAATGCTTAAAATAAAAGACACTAGAGTCAACAACTAAATCTGAAAGGTTGAAAGGATTCAATTCATCTGGTTAGCAAATGAGGCAGTGTAAACAGGGCACACAACAAAATGAACAATAAGTCTTTATGTATATTTGGATGGCCTCACAAAAGGAGAAGTATACAGGAGAGATACATCACACTGCTCAGATGGTACTTTGAGAAGAAAGACATCAGAAAAAAAGACAGTCACCCATCTGTATGTATTTCATTCACTCTTTATTCATTTACTCATCTGAAATCCTAAAAAGTTTTATTAACAGCTGAGAATGTCAGTATTTATTTAATAACAAAAAATGAGGGTTACTAAAGTTGTGTTTCAGTTGTTCACTACAGTGAATAAACTAAAGTTTATTGTGTTATTTTAGTATGGCCATTTCACTCATTTGTCAAATTATAAAAATAATGTACTGAATTTTTAATACAAACAGGTCAATCTTACAAGGAAAAAAGGAATGAATGTTAAGAGTTAATGTCTCATCAACAATAAGATTGTGAGTCACTGAATCAGTTTGACAAGGGTGACAGAACAAGTCATTATGGCTTACTGAAGAAAGTATACCAGCCTTTTCAAATTATGTAGGAGAACCACTCAATGCCAGTTTTATTTCTTGAGACAGTCAGATATGATGAACCCTCTTAGTTCATGTCTGCAGAGTACTTGCTGGAAATCATTTCAGATCCAATATTCAGATCTGTTTCACCATGAATACCCACATTCAAATCAGACATATCTACAAAATAGGCAAAAAAATTATATATCGGAGTGGCTATGGATACCTTCCTCACATTTTGGCAGGGTATTCTTTCAGTGAAATGTGACTTCAATTGAAAAGCTGTTCATAATTATATAAAATTGAATCTTTTGTAAGTGTGAAATGAATGTTGAAATCCATGTGTTAATATGTACTTTTCATTTTTGAACACTATATGCAAAGAATTTTTAACAGTCATCAAATGTTGAACAGTGGGGATAAACTAAAGATAGCACTAAGTATTAACATAAATTTTAATTTAAATTCTGAAACAGTTATGTCTCCAAAGAATCAAAGCAGAATCTCAACTCATGTTGGACAACAGCATTAACAGTGTATTTATTTGGTTCTCTTAATGAAACAATATAAAATTTCTAAATTTTGTTTTCATTAATTTGTTTTCTTCTACTATAGGCGATATTTTACCTACCACATATGCTACCAAAAGAACTGAACAATTCCCAACATGCAAAAGAAAGACAGCATTGTTTCACCAAATGTATCTTAAAAATTACAGTCAACAATAACAAGCTGCAGTACTTAATTAAATTAAAATCACATCTCTTTTCTAATTATATAGCATTTCTGTGCAATTAATTATCTATTGTCATAGCTGCAATTGGCAACTATTGTCTAAGTAGAAGTGTATTAGCTGCAACTGGCAACTATTGTCTAAGTAGAAGGCTTTTATTGTGCAGTTCACAATATACGCACGCGCACGTGCGTGCGGGGAGAGGGGGGTGGGGCAAAGGGAATATAGGGATGAGGATGCTATTCAGGGTAGTGGTGAGAAGGGAGGGACAAGAACATTTGTACAGATAGCAACATTTCATTAGTATACATTGCTCTTCTTAACTCCTTGCACCTTTACATTGCTTCTTTCTTTTCTTGTTGGGGAAGACAGAGCCATGTGCTAAGAATAAACTACGATCAGCAACGACAAGTTTGAACATCAATAACAATGGCAGCAGCAGTAACAAATGCATCAACATTAAGATTAAGATTGTCACAATCACCATTACCACCATTATGAGAGATAACAATAAGGATCATGAAAATAGTTAAAATGATTAATAATAATAATAAAATAATAATAATAATAATAACAGTAACAAATTGTTCTATGAGACAGGAATGGTAAACTTTTCAATGATCTGATATTTGGTGGACAGTGATGCAGGTACTAAAATTTAACTCTAGTATCTGTCATGTCAACAAAATAGTTGCTACAAAATAAGTGGAGTCCAATAAACAATCATTCATTTGCTCTTAGTGCGGTGTAAGAAGTAGCTTACAAAACTTTTACATATCAACAATAATAAATATGCTTACAACTATAGAATAGGTAATAAAACAGGCAGTCATGTAAGAATCATGCAAAACATAATAAAACAAGAGTCAAACTATTTCCTTTTGTATGTGCATACGTACATACACAATTTAAGTCTTACTGCTGTCAAACGCATAAAATAAATTGCTCTACATAGCAGTTTCTGTTGACAGTAATCAAATAATTGTATCAGGATTAAAAGAATTTACACTTAAATATAGATAAACCATAATTTAATCAATATTGTTCTTTGTCATAACTGACTGAAGTGCACAAACAATGCTGCCAAGAAGTATGGCAACTATTCACAGCAAAAATATACAAAGACCTTTTGTTTAAAAGTTATATCAATTTGTAAGTACACAATAAAAGACAACATAAGAAATAAAACTATAATACAGCTCACTGTATGCATATCATATGTACATTTAAAATATGGCTTGTAACTTCAGTGTACAAAGTTACTTGGAAATGGTGCTACTAATTTAATTTACACAGGTGCAACAAACATTAATACACGTGGTAGTAGTGTGTGTTATTTTCCTCAGCCAATATTGCAAGAAATAGCCCCACACTACTGCTAATACTAATTTAAGTATATCTCAATTGACTTTTACACACACAAAAATTGTAATTTCTTTATACAGTTGTAAATTCTGTGTGTTTGTAAAAAGAAAACACAGTAACTCACATAGAAATCACAGCTTAACATGGTTGTTCATATAAGAAACACAGTAAATAATACTGGTTCTCTCTGGAATAGTATAATTTACTCATAATGTCATTTACACACAAGTAAAGCCAGAATTATTTAACAGTGATTGAAAGACAAATATCAAAACATTAAAGCCACTTTAAGGACTGTAACAGTTATAGTTTTGTATCAGTAGCAATAATAAAAACAACTAGCATACAATGAAACCTGGATTTTACATTTTTTAATGTACAGAATGTAAATACAATAAAAACTAAAAATTAATTCAGAATTTTATACAGACAAAAATATATCATCTGCAACTGTTTGTTAATGCACAGCATGTCACGTAAATCAGCAAGAGGTTCAGAAGAACACATGATTAGACCAGTAACACCCATCCGATAGTAGTACTACATATCTTTCACAAAGATGTGTGTCATATTATTCATTTTATGGGGAGAGTGGGGTGGGGAGAAGAAGAGAGGGTTGTAGTGGGGGATCAAATGATTTTTTTTTTTGTGGGAGGGGGGGGGGGCTCCTACACAGTGTTAGCATCTCTTTTAATGCAAAGAGAAAAAAAGAGATGAATGTAATGCAGCAACTGAACAGTGAAATGAATGAGAGAGAAAGACTTTGTGCTGCAGTTCTTTTAATTAGTTTCAAAGATCACCTGAATGATGATGCAGAATACAGACAAGAGTAATTTATTTAGTCAACTTGTTTTCATTAAAAATGTTCAATACACTTAATTACTGCACTTGAGTAGAAAGACTGGTATTTGAATCAAAAATTAATATTAAATTAAAAGTACCAGTACAAAATTAGCAGTCAAAATGTGTGAAAAAGAAAATCTGTAATAACTCACTTGTAACTATAATGGTAACAGAGCATGTGTAAGTCAATATGCACAGAAACACATGACATGCAGTCTCTTTCCAGACATTCCACCTGTGACTGGAACAGAACTTGCAACCTCAAGCCATTTAGCCACAACAAAGTGGCCTGTAAAAGCAAAATCCACATCTACATGACACAAACCACTTTTTTACAACAAGTTGAAGAGGACTGCTTTTTGCGTAGGATTTGCTACTTTTCTATTAAATTTGTGAATGATACACTAAAGAGAGAGTAAATAATGGATATTTTTTAGTTTTCTAATGAGTCCAATATTAAATAGAAATGAAAGAAAAATAGACAGTTATTAAAGACTGAAATGAAAGTAAGTGCTTTGACTTTCATTTCCAGTTTTTGTACAGAAATTTCATAATTTTCTTGACTAAGGTCACCAAAGAAGTTTTATCTATCATGATTATATCTACACATCCATTTAAAACTACAGTAAATAATAGTCTTTACAGAAGTTTCATTCACAGCTGGTTTACTCATACAATAATAACAGGCACACTATATTGACCGTACATGTGTATTTTTTATTTACACTTGTAAAGTAATAATGCCAGATGGTTGCACTGAAAATGTTTGGCAGTTGATGGAAGAGAGGTGACAAATGTGGAAAAATCCTTTCATTAATGCTTGGGAAACATATGTTTCATGTCAACATTAAAGAGGGTACAAGATGCCATGCAACACCATGTACTGGGGAATACAGTAGCTGGCTGACCAACTCGGAGGCACAAAACAATCGAGGAGCACGTGGTGCTACACAAACCATCTACTGATATTTTCTGCAGAATTAAGAACAACATATGAATGTATTAGAGTGAGTCTTTGCACTGTGTCCATTCGCAACTGACATACTCATTTACATGCACCAGGCCAGCCTAACAGACAATGCCAGAAATTGAATTTCACTTTCAAACAGTTAGAGATTACAAGGTACAATAATTGTATAAGTGTTCTCAGAATAAATGTGAAGGATTAATTCCAGCAATTCACTGTCTTTCTTTTAAAAACTTAGTGGACTGGAGTGACTCTGCAGTGATTTATTTTTCCATTTATTAAAATACATTGCAATTACTTTTCATTTAAAGCTTGATAAATGTTTTGGAGAAAGATTATTATTCTTTGCTTGTGGTGGTTTACTTCTTGGAATTGTAATTCACCTGGAGTGATGGAGCTTTTGTTACCGTAGGAATTGCTTGTGTAGGCAGTTAAATGCAAAATTAGGGCTTCAGTAACAGTACATGTGATGGATCTGTTGCACTAATCAGTGATTTTTGTGTTTTTATGAATGGTTCACATGAGTAAGTATAACAGAAGTGACATCATTTAGGAAGTGAGCACTTGGGAACTGGTGATTGGGACAAGTGACTTTAAACCCAATCATGCAGGCCATAAATAAGAGAACCAACTGTACCTTCTAAATTCTCCCAATGAAGTCTGTCCACTGCATGTGTCCATAATGTTAGATTTATATGATGATTCCTTTCAAACTACTTCAAATGCTGGTTCAAAAGGCCTTTTTCCTGTTGTAGCACAGATTAGAGTAGTGCCTGCAACTGTTACCTTGTTTATTGGCTATGACAATTCTTTACATATGTCCGTAATTTCCAAATTATTTGGACAACACTGTTCTTTCCACACCACCCAAATTTAGTTTTATCAATAAAAATAATGTCAATCAAAAGGAGGAAATTCCAACATAAATCTGAGAATAGTGACAAAACTCAAGTGGAAACATGCCATTTATGAACATCTAAAGCAGATAGTGGAGGAAAATGCAGAAAGCAAAATTGTAAACTCCAGGTTTTCATTGGAAAATAATAATAATAATAATAATAATAATAATAATATAACTAAAGAAAACTTACAAACGGTATACTGCTTAACAGTAAGTAAACTGTAACACTACAGAGACTCCTTGATTAATTTGCTGGAAGTCTCTTGGCTGAGAAAACAAATTAATAGAATGATGCTCTAACATACTTCATAACTTTTTAGAAAGTAATCCTTTCTTTTTAAGTTGCTTCAAGGCACATTTTGCTGCAGTACATTTGGCAATTCGGTAATTACGACCAATTCCTTTAAAAATTCCTTTTCCAAAAACTTCCACTGAGACACGCACACGACGGCCATCGGCCAGTTTCTCTGGTTTCCTTAAATAAAAAATTAGTTTCATTAATTTTTCCTCCTCAGTAAATTACTATCCTAGATAATGATTAGTTATGATGAAACTCACCCAAATTTTGCTGTTTCTGGCTCCAGTTCAAGAAGTTCTCTGATTGGTGATTTTGGTACATTAGTGCTGAATTGCTCTGTAAATAATATACATAAATTGCTACTAAAGTTCTAATGTCATCTGTAGCTTAGAATGTTATGAAATAGGATCCAATGACATGGAATTAAACACACACAACTGGACTTGCAGAAATGAGTCCCAAATTAATGAATGACAATGAAAACTATGATATAAAGTTAAAGAATGCCCTGTTTGTCATTATGTCCAATTAGGTTATTGCAAACTTGGGAACATTGATGGGACACAGTAGTGAAATTTCACATATTTGTCAATGTAAGACATAATTCAATGTGCACCAGTGTTGATGACTATGTGAACTACTGATGAAAATTTGGTCTGGGAACAAAAACCTACACCAGCTGTATCTCTCAACCACCTGCAATGGTATCACATGGAATGGTACTAATTTTTGTCATTAATCATCATCAAGGACAACACCTGCTGCTATGATTTATTCTTGGGAATAACAACAAATATAATCCAAAAATGAACCAAACTGATTGAAGAAAACTCATGATCAGATTAGTTATTAAACTGCAAGGGTTTACTCTTTGGGAAATTTCTCAAGCATGAGCCCACACTCAACATGCAACACTATGAAATCAAAGTGCAGAAACTGATGAAAGCATAAGTGATAAATATTACTGAATGAGACTGTATGAGATTATTCATCTGCATGAAAATTATTGTCTACACATTTTGAAACTATTGGGGATTTGGTTAAGAAAAAGTTCAACATCAGTTTCAAAGCCAAACTCACTTTTATATTTTTGATGACTTGGAAATGATACTAGGTCCTGTAACTAGGATGAAAGGTTTCTGCAAAGAGGAGGTCAATTGTGTTGTCTCTAAGAGGGATTTACATTTTAAAAGTAGTGAGCTGTGCATATATAGGGGTGTTGGGGAGTCCCCTGCAGTTGCTGCATAATGGACAAGCACATATGAGCAAAAATTCTGCACTCTAAAATCCAAAACCTGTAAGTTTCCATGTCTCTTCAGTCATCATTTTATATTCAACACAGATGTACTCTTCAATGATACTAGAGCCTCCCTTCACATATCTTTATTATCTGTGAAGGATCATTTATTTTGTTAGTTCGATCTGCAATTCTTCTTCTTCTTCTTCTTCTTCTTCTTCATTATAACCTCTGTAACACTAGGGGTAGCCCCTTCATTGATTTAATTTTCTTCTTTTCTCTCACTCTTCTTGAAAGATCTTCACTGTCCTCTTCTTTTGTCTGCTCCAGTGGTGTCATTCTATCCTTTACTGTATACTTCCCTGTCTTTGATCTACGACATGTTGGTTGGAGTGTACTTGCTTCTCCAATTTTGCTTCCCTTCTACCTTGAGCCCCAATTCTGGCCAATCCTTCCTGAGTTCAATAAACCACTTGATACCTGTCTTTCCTCTTGTTCTCTCCATTGTTTCGCACACTCTTTTTGTTATTCTATCCATACTCATACTGATCAGATGTCCCACAAACCCTGTCCCCTTCAGTCTGATTTGTCTTGATGATGTGCACATATTCCAGTACATTTCTTCCCTAGGTTTTTATATCCATGTCTCATCACCTCTTTCAGGGCCCAATACTTTCTCTAGTTGTCCTGCACCTTAACTTCCTAGTTTTACCATCCCAGCTGCATATAGTCCTGCATTCCTCACCATGGCTTTGTAGTGTCTCATATTCACATCTGTAGATATATTTTTTTTATTGCATATACATCTCTGGTCATGCAGAAAGGTGACCTCATCTTTTTCAGCCACTCTATCATTTGCTCATTGCTCCTGTTTCTCCCCATTTTGTATCCTCTAAGGTATTTCACTTTGTCCACATTTTGCACAATGCCTTCTGGAGTTTTTTCAATCCCCAGTGGTATTCAGTGTCTTTGTCTTGCTGTAGTAAATCCTTGCTTCCATTCCACTGGCTACATTGCTTAGAGTGTCAAGCTGTTTCTTTGCACCTTCTTCTGTTTCACTACTGCTGTATCGTATGCAAAGGCAAGGCAGTCCACTTGAGCCCTATTGCCCTTTTTGTTCCCCACATGCATCTTTTATTTATTTCCTTTCATTGTTCATTGTTCTCCAATGTCTGGTCACTTCAACCAGCACTACGTTGAACAAAATTGGTGACACTCCTTCTCCTTGTTTAACACTGGTCTTTATCTCAGACTCTTCTGACAGTGCTCATCTGAATCTTAATCTTGACTTTGTGCCTCAGAGAATTTCCATTATCAGTTTTCGTCTACCAGTATAGTCCTCTGTTCTTTATGATCCTTCCAAGAGTCTCTGTGTCAGTGGAGTCATACACTTTCATGATGTCCACAACGTTTACTACTGTAGTTTTATTCTTCAAGACCCTATGCTCTATCATTTGTTTTTAGGGTAATGTCTATTCCAAGTATTCTCTTCCCATCCTAAATCCAACTTGATAGACACCAGTTGTGCTTTCTATATGTCCTTCTACTCTCTTCAGTAGTACATATTGCATAAAGTTCAATACATGTTCCAGTTTGTTGTTTCCTTGGAGAATGACTTAACTGTCTGCATTTAATCTTTCTGTTTTTATTATTGGTTGAGGCCCAGAAAGTTGTTCTATACTAACTCTGTCACATGCGCAGAATGTCAGAGTAGAACCACTGACTTTGTTTCTTCCATCTCATGTTGCTCTGCATAAAAGTCTTAATGCCAGGCACATATCACATTGCAAACAGTTATTGCCAGCTCACCATGGAGTAACATTTTGGGGTATCACTATGTTTCCCTCAGCACAACAGTCTTGTAGTTCCCACTATATGGTTTCTGTAGAAGTAATTACGAAACAAGAGTGTATGAGTAACAAAGTAACATGTTCAGAGGCTGAATATTTTGCATTGCATACTTTTATCGATCGCTCTGGCACAGTCCTCATGATTTCCTATCCTTTATCTCAGAGAAACACTTACATCAAACATCTCCAATTTTTTGTTGTACATATGCCAATCTCTGTCTTCCCCTACAATTTTTGCCCTCTATGGCTGCTACCAGTATCATAAAAGTTATTCCTTTAAGTTGTAATATATGTCTTAGAACCTTGTCCCTTCTTCTAGTGTTTTCCACCTATTCCTTGCCATCTTAATTGTACAGAGAATATCTTAATTCTTTATTATACCAGTCCACGTCAAGTAGACTTCATAAGAGACTACAAAAGTTAAAAGTTATATGTGATTTCATAATAATGGGCTGTGGAAAGCTTTAGCCACTAATGCCATGTATGTTTTCAAGAGTGAAGGCTGTCACAAAGACAAAGGGTGTCACAAATTCACACACACACACACACACACACACACACACACACACACACACACACAAAAAAATCAGTGAATCATCTTTTTACGCTAATTACCAAGAATGTATACCAAATCATATACAATTTCAAAGCACTATGAATCTTTGTCATTCCCATGAATCTAGTACCTGATATGCTAACTAAGACATAAAATTATAGCTGTGTCAAATACCTATTTCTGATTTCATCATCCGATAGTACACTCTCCAAACAGCATCGAGAGACATGTTGCTATCCAGAAAGATCGCTCCAGCAACTGACTCAAAAACATCTCCCAGTGCTTTTGGGACTTCAACATCTTCAGCTTCTTCACATTCTTCTTCTTCAATTAAATAGTACTGAATTAAAAAAAATAGGCATATAAATATCTCACCAGAGTATCCAACAATTTAACATAGAATTATCAAAGCACAATTATCACTACCTCTTCACTAATTGTATGTCCATTTTCCTCTTGAATACGAACAAATCTATCAACAACCTCATTTAATCCTGGTGATAAGTGACGGAAGAATTTGTGAAAGCCATAACGAACAGCAAGTGATGCAAATATTGTATTATTCACAAGAGCTGAGCGTAGGTCAGTCAAAGCACCCGGAGAATGTTGACGTGAATCTTCATACAGATGACGAGTGATAAGGTAATCTAGATTCAACAAAAGAAACACATGGCAAGAATATGAATAAAACATTAGCACTGCATATGGAAGCTTTAGAAAAAATCAAAAATATATAGAAATTACTTAAAGTATTGCTGAATTGATATCACTACTTCTTTGATTGAACTACTTTGAAGAATGCTTGAGACTGGCACCACAAAAACAACTATATGTCAGATCCTGGCTGTAATCAACTAATATCCAGCCGGCATTGGTCAAGTTGCCTGGTGTGCTCACTGTAAACCACCATTCTCAGAATACATATAATTTGAGGAATGTTGCTTATATCTTACAGAACAACACTATGCATAAAATAAATTTAGTTCTTACAAGACTCTTTACAACTGCCATGTTACTTCAATTCAAAGGGAGGGAAGAAAGGAAGGAAGGAACCAAGGAAGATTAGAGTTTATGTGCCACTGATAATATCATTATAGACAGAACACAGGTACACACTGGGAAGGATGGCTGAGGAAATCGACAATATCTTTTCGAAAGAAAGCATTTACCGTAGTTGACTTAGGCAAAGCATGGGTAAATTAAATGCATATTTCCAGATGAGGATTTGAACCACTGTCCTCTCAAATGTGAGTCCATTGTCTGATCCACTGTGCCAACCTGCTCTGTCACGAGCGTGGGATGTTACAGTGATGGTATTGTAGAAGAGTTCTGGAGAATTCCTTTATTTACCTCAGAGTTTAACAATCCATCAATGATTAATTTTTTGTGTTTAAGAGGATTTGTTAGTGTAACACTAGAGGAAGAAAGCACTGTCTAATATTTTATACATTAAAGGATTTGGTTGTGACATTAATTATGAAACTACTTGATTACAGCTGGGATTCATTTCAATGTACAACTAATGGTACACAACAGTAAATAAATAACGAATATTAACTAAAATGATGCTGTTGCTATATGGATAGCACGAGAAATGGGAAATTTTTGAACTGGATGTTACAAAACTGAAGCTGCAATAGTTCTTTGGAACAGAAGTAACATAATTTAGTACTCATTGCCATACAGTTGGAATGAGTATTTGCTATGAAAGCACTTGAAAATAGTGGTGATTGTGTGATCACCAATAAAACAAAATTGCACCATTCTTACAGGCCAGTGTACCATAAGCTGGTTTCACTAATTTATTATTATAACAATTGCTCAGAGTTTTGAAGATATGGGTTCTGCCTTTAACAGGATAAAGCCTGACTGTGGAAAATGTCAGTGTTGCAAAAGTCACAATCAACCAGAAAATCTATGTTCAGTTGTCAACTTGCATCAACAATGCAGATGGGTAACGACGTATGCAAAGAATACTTCATAAGCAGAACTTCCATTCAAACAAATATAGATTGCGCAGGATTTTCACCATAAAGAAGGTACGTAGTATAAAGAGTGGCACAACCAGCTTTCAGTTAAGGTTAAAAAGAACACTAATGGCATTAAAGTAAGTGGTTGTCATATTAAGATTATTTCTAGTTTCATAGATGCATGAATACACAGAATTTTCATTGACAATCACAGTACAGTGACTATGACCCTTACAAGTATCCCTTAAACTGCAAATACACTATGATGTTCAGTATGATACCAAAGAATAGTATGATCCCCCCCCCTCCCCCTCCTCAATAGGATTTTTATAACTGCAGTGACAGCACTGTAGTGATTACATACAAAAATTCAACACAGTTAGCAGAAAAAATTCAATTAAACTCTCAGAGACACCCACAACTGGTCATTAAAGAATAGAGTAACTTTAAATGTGGAAAACACAAACTGCATAAACTCCTGACTAAATAAAAATCCCAATGATACTACACTGACAGTCAGCAATGATGTACTATATTGTGTAGCTGATACCAAAGTCTTGGGAATGAATGTCAACTGCCCATCGAAATGGACAGAACACTCGAGAATTTTGGCAAAGAGGTTATCCTCACCACATTATGCCCTGGGTATTCTCGCACTGGTGCACAATATTTCATGCCTTAAAATAGCCTACTTTGGAGAGACACATTCAATCCTCAGTTACAGGATAATGTTCTGAGGAATGTGCTGCGAACATACAGGCTATTTTCAAGAAACAGAAAAGACCTGCATGAATAGTAGTAACAGGGCACACTGTAAAGGATTATTAAAAAATGTTAGAAATTCTCACAGACCTGTGTGAATACATCTATCACACACAACATATATATGGAAAAAATCTTAATCTGTACACCAGAAACAGCACAATACACGACCATGGAACCAAATCCAGAGACTGTGTAACTAAACATACGAAACAGGTCAAAAACTCAAAATAGTGTATTATACAATGGAATAAAATTGTAAAAATTGTACAACAGACTGCCACAAGAAATAAAAGACATAAATTATTCCCACACCTCTAGCCAAAGGCTAAAAAAAGTAATTACTAAATAGTAACTATTATATTGTAAATTAACATTTAAAATAACTATAAATAGTAACTTAATGTTCATGAACATTGTTCTATGCAACAATTTATGAAATGATTAGAAAAATAGGACTAAGTATTGGAGCTATCAATACAGTAAGAGACTTGTTTATTTTAATAAGAAATACTGTACAAACATTTGACAACATCCATACACTGTAAACTGTTCTACAGATGAATAAATAAATAATGAGTCAATGAAAACTAACATATGCCTGATATGTTGCTGTGAATTCTTTGAATGAAAGTTCAAAAACTATGCACAGCTTAAAATCAAAACGATACAGTTTTCATAGTGCCCCAAAACTGGCCGAAGTAATTCACCAATTGTATGACAAGCACATAATTTCATTTAATCTCAATGGCCAAGTGTACTTGATATGTGGTCCAACCACCACTGAAAACAAGAGGATAGTTGAAAGAATTACAGGCATTTGTGGCAAAATCATGGCTAAGCATACTGAGGTTCCACAACATACTCTCGCACTGTGAACTGCTAGATGGAACTTGTTGTTCTGGTATTAATTTTTGAAACATAAAGAGGTTATTGAATAATCAGTGGCATAGAAAATTGCATAATACGTTAAGTATATTTCAACATTAAATGTACTTGATCCCACAATTATTTGAGTATATGGAATCAGTTTGAAACATTCAATTTCCTGGAAACCTCCTGAGTTAAAAAAACAGGCTGTACTCTCAACAGTATTGAATATTAATAGTTGTTGTGTGTCTGTTATTGAAAAACGAATATACATTCCAAGTAATTTTTTTCATATTTACTCTCAGTTGAAGGGAATTTGGTTAGGGATCAAAGTGAACTGCAGTCATCTAATATTATTTTGTCCAGCTTGATTTTTTACTATACTTAAATTGGTTTCATCATTCAAAAATTCTTAAGTTGTTAAGATTTTTTCGCATGTTTTACCTATGTTTTAAACTATGCCATGGATCCTTGCTCCTTCCACATGTACCAATATGGTTAAGTTTCTCAATCTGTAGGCAGAACCCAATTCCACATACTGTTCCTGCATTGTCACCTACCTCAGGGAATTCTCCAAAATGGCCTGACAAATTACTCATATCCAGGTGCAACCCATCCTTCCACATAGCCCTTACTGACATAGTTCTGCAAAACTATATAACATAGGACCAAGCCCCCTTGCTCTGACTCTCCTCCATCTGCAAGATCATCCTGCTCTGCAACCCCACTTCCAGATTGAAGAAACCCCTTGCTCTCCAAGAACTACAGTAGCATGCACAACGCCACTAAAAAAAAAAAAAAAAAAAAAAAAAAAAAAAAAAAAAAACCTAACAAAGCTTAGTAAAAATTTATGATATTTTGGTATTTAACACTTAATTCAGACTCTATCATATAAGAGAATGACTTTTGGCTTTGTAAGGGCCCTTACGATACTCTAACGTTATTTGGGGCAGATACTGCTGTCAGTTTCATCCTATGTTAATTATTTAGAAGACAATACCACAGCTTCTACTCACCAAGAACACTTTGTCAATTTTTGCACGTTGTATAAAGATTACAGGATGAAGAACTGTGGTGACGTCTTTCTAGGAACATCCTAAACAAGGATGGCATTAGATTAACATGTCTTACTCTAGCTATCATTGACAAGTTTTCCAGATGAAGGAATCTCAAAGTGCTGCAATCCTTATTCACAATCAAGTATTTTGCAAATTTCAATTTACATGTGCCATCAATCATTCCCATGTCACACAGGTTATAGAAGAAAGGAATCACTTTTCAGTGGACTACTAAGTGAATGCAGGCTTACACTAAAATAAAGCAACATACTGCTTCAAACAATAATCTGTCAAGTACCACTGCCTGTTTCCACAGATTTGCACATAATCACTGTTCCAGCAAAGAACCTACCATCTTTCTGAGATTACTGCACCTGGTGGCAGTATTCACTACTAATTTCTCATCTACAGGACAACTCTGCAACTCACAATTAATGCCTGGGAGAAGGTTCATCGAATCATCTTCAGACTATTACTCTACTGTTTCACCCACAAACAGTGCACAAGAAAAATCAGCACCTAAATCTTTCCATGCAGGTTCCTTTTTATCGTATTTTATTATGATGATCATTTTGCCCTATGTAGGTGGGTGCTAGCAAGATATTTTTGCATTCGGTGGAGAAAGTTGTTGATTTCAGTGTCATGAAAACATCTCAACCAAACAAAAACCATCTTTGTTTTAACGATTGTGACCCCAACTCATGTATCACATCCATTACATTCTTTCTGCTATTTCATGATAAGAAATGAACTGTCCTTCTGTGCACTTTCTCAATGTCTTTCGCCAATCCTACAGTACACCAGCACTCCAGAGAAGGATGGACAAGTGTAGTCTAGGCAGTCTCTTTAGTAGACCTGTTGCATATTCTACGTCAGCACTCCGCATTCAACATGCTCCACCAGTAGAAAGCTAGCTTAAGCATGCAAGTAGTGAGCACTGTACCCCCTCCCTTCCATTATCACAGTGCAGGGTAGGGAGGGCAGAGCTGTGTGCAGCTTTGACAGGAGACCACACATATTTCTAAGACTAATTAATTATGCAACCACAAATGTGAAGGCCACTGTAAATGAGGTTTTACTACTACAAATTAAACAAATAAACTAAAATCATTATCGTGCCACATAATTTCATTATTAAATTCATTCATATTTCTTAATCAGGCATTACAGCTGTAATGATTTTTAATCAACTCTCATGCTATGGAGCAGTATAAATAACTGTGGAATTAGGAGCCCAGCAGTACTACCACAACACCACGGCTACACCAGACGATGGGATGGCTGGGCACCACCAGCTGCAGCCATTTGTTTGAGACCAGGTTGTGTCAGCCACCTCCAAACTAAGTCCAGCCTGCAGCACTTGGTGCCACAGTGCACCAGATTTACCGTCTGTGCCTGCCAATGACAGCCTCCTGCCAGCAGGCAGGGGGTTATGTCCTGTGCAAAGCAATCTTCCCTTCACCACAGCAGACACAAGATGCATCTGAGCCAACAGGGTGTGGGCGTTCAACAACAGAAGGCAGACACAGCAAGAAGAGGAAGCATGCTGTTGACATCACAGCCATGGCCTACTGAAGGGCTGCCGGCTTGCTGCCTGTCCTGATGTCAGCACTGCAAGGCGCTGACACGTGTACCATCCCACTCAGTGGAGGCAAGCCGTCCAACTGACCATCGTCAGTCTGCCATGCTACAGTGAGGCATGTCTGCCTCACATTCACACTGGAGAAATGTGTAACTAAAAGTAATAAAGTGTTTTTCTCAATCACCAGTGTACCACTGGGTCCCACCAGCCCACTGCCCTCACAGGCCAAAACGTAGTTCGTGCCAAGTGGTGCCACAGGTCATGCCACCCCCATCAGAGTGCTGTCAGAAGCATTGATGTCACACCACCAGTGGACATTGGAGCATACCCCTGCAACCTACAGTGCCTTCACTGTGGGGTGAGTGAAACTGTTGTTTGTGTTTTGTGACAGACATGGCATCAAAAATGAAGGGTCATTGTAACTGCAAAGTTACTTTTGTGAGGCCAGAAGAACTGGTGGACATCCGCCAATTTAGGAGTGATAGTAAGGATCAGTCATCAGAGTCCATGTGATGAGCATAGTGTAGTTTACTTGCGCATTTTGCCCCTTGTGCCAAGTCTGTGGCAGTTGTCTGTTTTACATGTCATCATTTTGGCCATATGCAAGACAATGCAGGGAGTCGAAGTGGCTGAATTAGGCATAAGAAATAAGCATGGTAGTGTTGTCAGCTAAGGGTTGTTCTGTTCGCTCACAGAAAGATCTGTACCTAAAGACTGGAAAATTGCTCAAGTCACACCAATACCCAAAAAGAGAAGTAAGAGTAATACATTGAATTACAGGCCCATATCACTGATGTCGATTTGCAGTACGGTTTTGGAACATATACTTTATACAAACATTATGAAGTACCTCAAAGAAAACGATTTATTGACACATAGTCAGCACGGATTCAGAAAATATCGTTCTTGCGAAACACAACTCTCTCTCTATACTCATGAAGTAATGAGCGCTATCGACAGAGGATGTCATATTGATTCCATATTTTTAGATTTCCAGAAGGCTTTCAACACCGTTCCACACAAGCGTCTTCTAACCAAACTGTGCGCCTATGGATTATTGCCTCAGTTGTGTGACTGGATTCGTGATTTCTTGTCAGAAAAGTCACAGTTTGTAGTAATAGACAGAAAGTCATCGAGTAAAACAGAAATAATATCCAGCATTCCCCGAGGAAGGGTTAAAGACCATCTATTGTTCCTGATCTATATTAACAACATAGGAGACAATCTCAGTAGACGTCTCAGATTGTTTGCAGATGATGCTGTCATTTACTGTCTTGTAAAGTCATCAGATGACCTAAACGAATTGCAAAATGATTTAGAAAGATATCTGTATGGTGCGAAAAGTGGCAATTGACCCTGAATAAAGAAAAGTGTGGAGTTATTCACATGAGTACTAAAGGAATCTGCTAAATTTCGATTACGCGATAAGTCACACACATCTGAAGGTTGTAAATTCAACTAAATACTTAGGGATTACAATTACAAATACCCTAAATTGGAACAATCATATGGATAATGTCGTGGATAGAGCCAACCAAAGACTGCGATTCATTGGCAGAACAGTTAGAAGGTTCAACAGGTCTACTAAAGAGACTGCTTCACCATGCTTGTCCGTCCTGTTCTGAAGTATTGCTGTGCGGTGTTGGATCCGCATTAGATGAGACTGATGGATGACATCGAAAAAATACAAAGAAGGGCAGCTCATTTTGTATTATTGCAAAGTAGGGGAGATAGTGCCACAGACATGATACGTGAATTGGGGTGGAAATCATTAAAACAAAGGCATTTTTCATTGCGATGGGATCTTCTCATGAAATTTCAATCACCAGTTTTCTCCTCTGATTGTGAAAACATTCTGTTGGCACCCACCAACATAGGGAGAAATGATCATCACAATAAAATAAGAGAAATCAGGGGTCACACAGAAAAATTTAAGTGCTCGTTTTTCCCAGGCGCCGTTCGAGAGTGGAATGGTAGAGAGACAGCTTGAAGGTGGTTCATTGAACCCTCTGCCAGGCACTTTATTGTGAATAGCAGAGTAATCATGTAGATGTAGATGTAGAGAAGCTATGGGAGTCAGCCTAAATTAAGCAGGGTATAGAAGTGGTGTCTCATGTATGTGAAGGCTACAGCATGATTTTAGGGTTAGACAAGGCTTAACACCTCACTGATTTTGAGCATGACTACACATGCCTGCACACACTCTTCCTCGCAAGCAGACAAATTGCATTATCTTCGTGTGTAGAGAAATGCACACACACCATGTGCTCATGACAACATGGGAGAAGCACCAACTATTAAATAGCTGAGGGTCAGTTTTGACAGCGGTGTCATTTAAGAGCAGCAATGATGAGTTAGCACTGTGAAACACTGACAATGTTTTCGCTTTTCAATTCACAGAATGAGGAATATTATTTCTCTATACAAAAATATGGGTATACAAAATGTTTATTGTATTATAAGACACTGAATCTATTCGCTAATTTCATTTTACAAAGGTACTAAATGCCTTACCATGTAAAAGAATTTGCAAATGGAAAATGTGAAGGTCTGTAGTGTGGACAAATACTTTTAAAAAAGCTTAAAAAGAAGCTCTCTGAAGAGGTGGAGGAAGAAGAGACAGAAAAGTAAGGTGACTGTGCCATTCAGATGAGGTACAAAACTATACTACTTTTAGCAAAGTCCTTACACTTTTTCACAAATGGTGAACTTACATTCTTTCACAAATGGTGATTTACTAAAGAATACTTGGCCTCAACATTTATGTCCAGTTCCGGTAGAAGAGTTTTGTGTGGTGTTGTTATCAAACTCTTATGTCCCACACAAATTATGGCAGACATTCAGGGCCAGCTTCCAGAAATTTGTAAAGTGTTTGTTACACATTCTTCAGCACTTTATGAAAGTATAGATATCACAGGCACACAAATGGATGTGACATTCTTAGGGGCATTGAAAAAAGTGTAGAAAATATAGTCTGTCATGGGATTTACTAATCTATATATGTCTACAGAGGGAGCACCAGGTGTGTTGGAAAATAAACCAGGATTCCTAGTGCAACTGAATGGGAAAATGAAAAAAAACTTCCAGTACCCAATTCGTACTGATCTGCAGGTTGAAATGTGATCTGCAATGTGACAGGAGAAATTAAGACAGTGTAGATTCCTCAAAGCACTTCCCTCACATCTGATTTCCTCATTTACACACGTCTCCACACAACTCATCAACCTGTTCCTTGTGATGATGGTGGGGGAACAGTACTTGCTGCTCACAGGCCTGAGCTCACCATCTGCTTAGTTTTATGGATGTAATTGATTTTATAATTTATTTTGACTATTCCTAGTTATAGGGTGAAATCAGTGATTGTTTTGTAACTTAAATTCTATTGTTGACATATAAACAAATATAAATTCTGTAATAATTGTAAACATTTGGAAGGCGAAATACTGGTAATCTTGAAGTATCTATTTAGCTTAGCAAAACCAGCCCTTCATTAATTCCAAAGTAATTAACAGTTTTGTCAGAAGTATTGTTTGCGTTACTATATTTGTTAATTTCATGATTTAAACAAATAATTCAGCCCAAACCTCGTAGCAGAAGAAACTGTTAAAAAGACGCAATTTTTCAATATATTCAGTTAAGTGAGTGAGTTAAGTTTTAATTGTAATTTCTGCAAATTTAACTTCGAACAATGTGTAGTTTCAGTACCAATTATTGTGATGACATATAAGGGCCCAATTCTTGGTCATGAGACAGTCAGTCCACAGCTGAGTTTCTGACGAGTAACCTGTGCTGGTTAGAACAACAACAATGTTGCAAATTAACTGTGGAATAAGTGTTAAACAATTAGGCTATGTGTAAAAACAGTGACAGTGTCTGCTCCATATGTACCTGATTATTCTTCAGGAACTGTGAAGTTTGTAGTTAGATTTTACTGCCCGTAGACGTTCAACAGGAAACTATTGTAGCAGTATGTGGAGGTTTGCCTACAAACTATTAATGAGGCTTATCAAAAGTTAAACAATAGTGCACTGGCCGTTAACTATGTATTATTGGCGGGGTTGTGAACATTGAAATTAAAGTACTGTGACACACAACTGTGCACTTGTCAGCAACATGATTTACAGTAGTGTGTGTCGGAATCCACACCACATTTTTCAGCCAGCGTAGCAACGCAGTATGTCGACACCGAGGGCAATCAACAACCGAAGAATTAAAAGCAGGTGGGAACGCCACACACCATTTGAACAGTAAGACAACCACAGATACTTACCCATTCCAAACACCACAGAAACAATTGATAATCTTTGACAGTGCCAATATTTTTTGATGATGGATGTGAGGAGTGGTTACCATCAGTTGGAGGCGATTGCAGAGGATAGAACAAAGATTGCTTTTTCAGTACTTTGTGGACATTATCAATGTAGGAGGATGCTGCTTGGCTTGAAAAATGAAGCACAACATTTCAGATGGAGTACTGAAGGGATTACAGCCCCATCAATGTTTAGTGCATCTGGACAATGTAACTGTTTGTTCCATGAGAAAATTTAAAGTAGTGACTGATCATGTTGCTTTGAAGTGGTTACTAGGTTTGAAGGACCCATCTGCTAGACTTACAAGATGGGCATTAAAACTCAGTGAATTTGATTACAAAGTAATCAACAAACTGGAGAAGAAACAAGGAAATGCAGACACACTGAGCACAAAGGTAGCAGTGATACAAGAACAGTATCAATAACTTGCTGAGTGGAAAGCAACACAGAGTCTGATGGAGAATGTAAGCAGCTCAGCATGTGTGATGGATTGTTAAGTAACGAGGCTTGACTGGGATCACAAGTGGTAGTACCAGCAAAGTTCAAGGAAGAGATGGTTATAGAGAGGCACGATCATGTTTTATCTAGCCGTAGTGGGTGAAGAGCAATGAATCATAGGGTGGCAGAAAAGTACTTCTGGAAAAGAAGGAAAAGCTATGTCAATCAGTATGTTACTGTCACAGAGACCACTAGAAGCAACAAAACTATTACAGTTTATTGGGCTGGACGTATTACGATGGTTTAACCAAACTCCAGCAGTTAACTGTTTCATGCTGACTGTAATGGAATGTTTCTCCCGTTTTACTGAGATGGTAACGATGCCAGACCAGAAGCAGTCACAGTCACACAAGTGTTGGTGATTACATGGATGTTGAACTTTGGGATGCCAAGCACAATAATAATGGATAAAGGGACGAACTTCATGTTGGACCTGATAAAAGAGTCACGTTAGTTGTCAAAAGTGAAAAAATTAAGAACTAGTCCGCTTGATCCCCAGTCAAACAGAAGGACAGAGTGGGTTCATCGAACAATCAGAAGGATTACATCAACTTCATCCATATGGACTGGGATACATATTTATCTATTTTGATGAGTGCGTATAATTTGAAAGTATGCACTAGCACAGGGTTGTTGCCATTTGAGGTGATGTATCGTAAAAAGGTATTGCCGTCGATTGATATAATTAAGTTGAAGGGAACATGAATGGAGAATTAGTCCAAGAGTTTGCAGGAATGGAGAGAGAAGTTTGGAATAGAGTCTAAAAAGCAAACACCAAGGCATTGGAGGGGCAGGGGTGTCAGTGAAGTACATGTGAACTTTACCTCAACACAAGGGGGGCCACACAAGGTGGTCTAGTGGGTGATGTTGTCAAGTCCATATAGTCACGAAGGAGAAACAAAAACGTTCATGACATGATATCACATGCTATACCATGTAATTGAAACCACATCAGCTGTAAATGTGAAGCTACAATTGCCAACAAGGTCAACGACTGTACATGTCTGACATAAAAGTTCAAGGGAGCATCAGAACTGATCCCAAGAGGAATACCTGTAGACTCAAGGAAGAGAGAAAAAAAAATAAGGAGCAGAAGAGTCAGCAACAGGAGGAGAAGGAGGAGAAGAAGGAGGAGGAGGAGGAGGAGAACCATGCATCTTGTATCTCGTATTCTTTAAGGCCAAGGAGACAGTCGATGTGTCTTATGTTTTATCATGATTCTTGCAATTTGTTTTGTGTGGATTGTTAAAGTAGTGTTGTGTACAATCACAGGCATATGCTAGAGTAAGGATTATATTTAATTTTTGTGTGAGAGATGCTGACCAGAGACAGCAGGCTTCTGGAGGAGGGGAAATGATAATGCTCCCTGTCCTCAAGATCATCACCTGGACGGATGAGTTTCGGTTTTGTCCAGTTGCAGATGGACACTAAGATCGGCATTTAACGTATGGGAACTACAGAATGAATAAGAATACTGGAAGAGGTATTCTCGGGTTAACAACAGCCAGTGCACAGTAATGGAGTACTTAGGAAGGTGTCAAGGGGATTACAAGAATTTGCTCATAGCATATGCATGGTCGACGGAACAAATTCAGGGTGTAAAGGAAGCAGGAAGAAAAGAGCATGATTACATGTTGGTGGAAGGATAGTCAAGGCAGTTTTTTGGGACAGTTGATGCAAATGACCTGCGTGAGCTAAACAGGACAGAGGAAGCCACGAGAGAGTTAGCAGAAGGGAATAGAGAGACTGTAGAGTGGCATTCCACACAGTTTGCGAGTTTGGAGAGCGGCGAGCTGAACGATGCACATGTGCTTTGACAACTAACTAGGGAAGTATTGGATTCTGCCAGAGCATCTACTAGTATTCTAAACAGGGATTTACAGGGAATTCAAGCACAAATGAAAGCATTGGATGTGAGGATAATGCTAATAAGGTTTTGGCAATTACTAGAGGATAGTGTCTGGGACACAAGAGTGGAATTAATGAGCTTGTAGGAAGCCATTCATCAGTCACTGCATAGCCAATTGAGTCTGGTGGTACTGTCACGCAAACAATATCTGAAGGAATTTAGAAAGATGGAGAAAGAACTATTGCTGAAACTACAGTTAATACCAGAGCCTAACAGTTAACACCTGCCTTAGTACTATCACGGGGGAACTATGAAAGTGATAATGGATAGTGCACAGTTGTGCATTTCAGTGGCAGACATACACACATCATTTAGGTGTTACACAGTACACAACTATCTGGCAAGGTTAGAAATGATAACTGAAGATGGGGACTGGCATGTGGTAATGGCAGAGAGAGAACTACAACAATGCAAAATGGGGCAGTCACTGTATATCCTACTCATGAGATACAGCTGTATGTCCTACTTGTGAGATACAGAGGGAGGAAACGCATGTCATGCAATTGCTCAGGGGCAAGGCAGATGGTCAACCATGCCACAAACAGGCAATGGAACTGAAGGCATACTTATAGTAAGTGCATCTATATGGGGTATACTGGGTGTATAACGATATAGTAGTGATGGTGGCAACTTGTTATGACCAAGGGTAGCTCATGGAGTGAAATGCATGGAGCTAAGTGGTAGTGGTTTGTTAATTAATGGAAGCATATGTGATATTACAGGACCACCATTTTATTTATCAGCTACAATAATGGGAATTAATCACTTAAATGTAACACAACTGCAGCTATACTGGACAGACAAACCTTTGGAGATGTTTCCTAAACATAACCTTACATTAATAAGTGATACCAAAAAACCAAGTTTAGTTCACTCTCTGAATCAGATGATAGCGGCACAGGATGGGCAGATCACTGCTGAGCAACTAATGCAGCGCATTTAACAGTATCAGGATGGTAGATGATGGGTAACCCTGATATAGTGTGTTGCACATCCAAGTGCCAAGGTGACTCTGATTTTGTTTTGCATAGCTTTAACTTGAGATGAAGAGCCATTCAACAACCTGATTCATGGGTAATACAGGTTCCAGTACACTGGATTCCCCAAGTGTGAGATGTAGAGTATTTTTTTTAATAAAGAAAAGAATTTGTTACCCTTAAGGAAAACAGGAAGCATACAGAAAGCCATGTAAGGGGCAAAGAAGTGCAGTGGGTTCAGTTACATTAAGCAATAGACATGCTGAAAAAGTTCAAACAAGCAGCCATAGAGTCTAATGTAGTATAAGAAATGTATATTTAGCTAAGTATAATCTTGGGAGTGCATTTTATTTTGTAAATCGATGGTTGAAGTAATTTACAATGGAGAACCAATCTTGTGCAAGACCCGAGGATGTGGGTCTTACTGGCAGAGGGGGCAATGTAGCATTGCTACCTAGTCTTAAGTGAAACTTGTACGCATTTGTAAGAAACCCCTGTGGAAAGTTGCATTAGCTACTGCTTGGTGGTAAGAGCAATGTGGTGACGTGCACGTTATAGCAGTATGTATGCAAAAGGATTGTGAGATGGGCTAGCCGTGCCCTGCAAAACCTGCACCACACAGAGGTAATAGCTGAAGCGGGCAGAAAGGTGTCACCGCAGCAGGGCTAAATCCTACTCCATAAGGTCTCTGCTTGTGAGTTGTTAAGCACTGTTCGAAGTGTTCTGCCAACAAAACAGTTTCCTCAAAACATAATTCCAATCTAAGTTATTCATAACTGTAATTTGTAAGTACTTACTTGAATACTTAGGTCTGTGTGATTTATTGTGCAACCAAAATTTAATGGACTTCTTATTGTGTTCATGTGAATGACCTCACACTTTTCATTATTTAGAGCCAATTGCCACCTTTCACACCATGCAGATACAGGTATGTTGTCCAAATGATTTTGCAGTTTGCACTGATCTTCTGGTGACATTACTAGATAGTAAATGACAGCAACATTTGCAAACAATCCAAGAGGGCTGCTCAAATTGCCTCCTATATCATTTATACCCATTAGGAAGAGCAGGGGCCCGTAACATTTCCTTGTGGAATGCCAGATATCACTTCTATTATACGTGACTCCCTATTTGGTCATGAATATTTGCTGCTATGAGGTCAGTTATGTTTTCCCAATCACTCACATCTCAAGTGGGCTTTTGAACTAACTGTTCAAATTAATTTTCAGTGAAAGTATTCAGTATGATTTTGGATGATGTTTCATGACCACCCCACTTTAAACAAGTATTTTTGCCAACATGTCAAGGGTAAACTGAAGCCACCACTAATTAAAATTGTATGAGAGGGGTACCTATTTGAAATGGGACTCAAGTTTTCTTTCAGCTGTTCAGGAAGTGTATCATATAAGTAGAGGGGTTGGTAAAAGAAACCAATTATTAATTTATTTTGGTTTTCAGGTATAGCCTCTATCCATACTAAAAGGAACAATTCCCTTTCGCTTCACTACAAAGTGAACAACTTCTAACAGCAGTAAGCACTCCAGCTCCAACTGTATTTAATCCATCTTCTCTGAACACCATTATGTCCTTTGTAAAAATTTCAATTAAACTTAACTCCGGCTTTAGCCAGCTTTTAGTACCTATAATGATTTGAGTTTCAGTGCTTTCTATTAATGCTTGGAGTTCTGGTTCCCTCCCAGTATGGCAATGACACTTTACAACTACAATACCAATTGTTCCCAAGACTACCCTCATCCTCGTTTGCCCTGCACCCTTTGAGACTGAGGCTCTTTCAGTAGTTTTTGAGACCCTCTAACCTAAAAAACTGTCCACTCCACTCCATACAGCCCTCGCTACCTGTGTAATGGACCCCTAACCTATTAAGCAGAACCTGAAACCGCACCCTCCTATGGTGCAAATTGAGGAATCTGCAGCCTAAACAGTCAGAGAACCATTAGAGGCTCTGATTCAGACCCTCCACTCGGCTATGTACCAGAGGTCTACAGTCAGTCCTGCCAATGCAAAATTACTTTAGTACGGCAGAATAGTATACTTGGTGCAAGCAGAAAAACTTCAAAGGTCTTCCCTGGCAGTATAAGGTGTAGTGCAAAATGGGTCACTGGCCATGAGAAATTCCAGTGAGACTAGTGATGGAGCAGCAGCAAACATGGAAGTTATTGCAACACACTGAAATAGCTGGGTACCCAAGCTGACGAAATCATTGCGACAGAGAGATATAATCATAATGGTGAATGCACAAAGTGTTGCAAGAAGGTCTAAGTCGGATGCAATAAAAACTATTCAGCACACTAACTCTGCACAATACACCCACTACCACTCCTGAACAGCAGATTTTGGACATCTTTCAGCTGCTGACTGAACAAGAAAAGCAGGCCGGATGATGTGCACTAGCAGTGCACACAAGCCCCTCCCTCATAAATACTGCTTCTGTTCTGGTGGAGTTCTATTTAGTTTTGTAGCCATCCAGCTGGGAAGGGAGGCCTAAGCCAGTCAATCCTCTACTCATCTAGTAGCCTTACATCTTCTACAGAGCAGCAGGTCCAGTCTGGAGGGACTTAAGATGCTGTGAGCTACAGGGTCAAGACTGATGAGGAGCTGTGGCTGCCACCATCCAGCAGGCCTCCTGGGGGCTTAAATAGCAGATCATCATCTGCTATGTGGAGGTTTGATATTGCTGCCACCCACCCCTTGTTCCTGTGGCAGACATCAATGCTATCGGTTTCTCCTCTACACTGAGGTCACAGTACTTCTCTGCATGACTTTGCATAGTCAGAGCTGAGCTAGTCAATGCCTTCCCTATATGTAGTCTACAACATGGTCATGAGAGCCCTGACCATCATCTGCTGGAGGTATGTGCAGCCTCACTTGGCTTGGGCATGGCTGTATGCTATCACAGGCAAGGTGGCCAGCCTCATGTTGTCACTGTAGCTGAGTTGGCACCACAGGTGGCAGTGAGCCTATGCTGACTAGTGCGTACCATGGTGATAGACTTCCTCCAACCCTGCTAGCACAGGTCTTGCAAACATCAGTATCTCAATTGTTGTATTTTGTGGACAATAAATGTAACAACAAACGTTTGATGCCTTAATACTACTTTAATAATGTCTACAGGCTTCAGACAGGCATTTCCCTCAGAGATGGCATTACCAAGATTCTTGGGTGGTGCTCCACTGACCTCCTGACTTCAAACCACCACTCACTGTAGCATTCTACTCTGAGGGCACTTCATTAGGTGTCAGGAGTGTTGGTGTAGGACAGCATCTGACACTGGAGGTTTAGCTGGCTGCAGTGTTCCAACTGTAGCCTCACCTATGAGTGCATCTTCCACTGTCCTTTTGTTTTGTGTGTTATGGCCATGTATGCTAGGCGAGACATTCACCGAAATACACAAGTGACTTTTGTGAAGCTGCAGGAGCCTGCTGACCTATCAAAATTTAAAGGCAACTATAGAGAGTGGCACTTTTAACCTTCCAAAAGGCATGCCTTCTTGTCTGACAAGGACGGTCGCACGTATCTCGCAGATACCACTTGTTGTTAATAAACTTTATGTCTTTTTAAACACTAAATTTTTATCATAAAAGCAATATTAGGTATTATTCATAGGTTATACAAACAAAAGCAAGATAAAAAATTTATGTGAAAATAAAGTTATGTTTCAAAACACACATTTTCTCCCCACAGCTTCTCGAAGTACTGATACTTACTTTCCGTGTATGAATGTCAAATTTATACAGGATTATGCCTGAAATTTTGGTTTCTCAATATACTAAAGTTATTTAGATATTGAAATACAATCAATGCAAACATTTCTTGAATGATGTAAACAAAACATAGCGTCTATATATCTCATATTTGAAACATGTGGTTATTTAGAAATTGAAATACAATCATTGTGAAGATTTTTTGAATGCTGTAAACAAATAAACTGTCCACATATTTCACATTTGAAACAGGTGATTCTTGTTTTCTTACTGACTAAACATGGCCTATATCTTTTCTTCAGAGGGTCCTGACACTGATCTTCTTCTCCTCTTCTTTGTTGCTGTTGGTGCTCATCATCTGTGTGCAACAGATTTAAAACTTTACTTCTCCTTTTTACATGTTACTGCACAAGTCTGTTTGAAAGATATCTGAGATATTTTCTTCTCTTGAGATTATTGCTGGTGTTTCCTTTCAAGATTATAAATGAATTTAGGGCAGCAACGTTAAAAAAAACACCACCAGAGGCCATCGTTTTGTTTCTCGCAGCACTGAAAGACCCACAAAGTTTGTTGACAGTGTGAACACCTCCTTTTTTGTGATTATAAAAAGTTATAATTTCTAGTTTCTTTTGATCCATCATTGTGAAGGCTGGATGCCAACAAAACATTCTTGTTCTTTTTTGGCACGTATGAAACAAGTGTTGCCTCTTTGCGAAAACCAAACAGATTTGAGCAGGGCTCTCACTTTCTGGTCACTGTGAATTATTGATGAATTTGAGGCTTATTTTAACATAATGTGCCTTTTTTATGCCAATTCCTTTGCCAAATCGTAATCTGTAAGCCAATTGTTGGCCGTGATATTTCTCCCACTGTAGAAAATGGGTGCTGCTCACCTTTTCATAACGTCAGAAGGTTTATTGCTTTCACTAAATGGACCTTCTGGTTGGGTTCCTGAGTACATTTCCATATTATATGTATAAAATAGCTGAGAGTCGACTAAAGCATAAATTTTTATGCCATATTTGCTTTTTTTTTCTTTTTTTGGGGGGGGGGGGGGCATATATTGTATGAAAACGCATCTCCCCCAGAAAAAGCCTCAAGTTTTTCATTGATTGTGACATTTTCACCAAGTGAATAGCATTTTTGGCAGTTCCCAACGAATTCTTCAAAAATAATTCTTATAGGAAGTCAATTTTTCTTTGTTCTTCTATTGTTTCCACGTCATTAAAACAAATAGATCACATTAAGAACCAAAATCTTTTTATACTCGTGATGGTTAGGAAGTCATCCATCTGCCATAAGTTGTCGAGATTCAGACGATTCACGTGGTACAACCCAGCAAGATAAAGCAGCCTGAATAAGGCTTTCATTTCCACTGTATCTGTCTGTTGAGCGTCCCTTGAACAAGAATAGTTATTTTGTATTCTAAGAATAAATTTCATGGTATTTTCTACAATATGTTGAATCATTGTGTCAGAGATGAGGCATTTCCATGAATATAGAATATTAGTCATGTTTTTCACAGGTCCAATTACTCTGGGCAGATGAAGAAAAATATTTTGTTAACCTCACCTATGCCTGTTTCTTGGCTTTTTTTGCCACGACCAAACCTTGATTAAATTTTTACTTTTCCTTTGAATAGTTTGAAATGTTAATTTGGTGCTCTCATCTTCATCGTCTTCTGAGCTGGTCTGAGCACTCATTTCCATATCAGAATCTCCATCTCTTTCCGATATGTGCTCTTCATCATCAATGTCACTGTCCTCTACAAAACTGTTGTCCTGATCATCCTCATCATCGGTATCATGCAGAATTGCATTTATCACAGCTTCAACATCCAAAGTATTGTTTAAATTACACATTTCTCTGTCCCCAACAGTACCTAGGAAATAAATATGAAACAAAACTGAATAAATAACATGACGCAAGCATTGAAGGTCACGCGTATCTGACACACAGTTTAATTTCATTGTTGATTCAAGACACACACAAATTCACAATGTACACTACTTTAAATTACTAATAAGCATTAAACACTTAACAATAAATAATGGAAAATGAAAAGTTAAAAACTCACACAGAGGGTTGCATGTATTCCTCAGATAAGAAACACATGTTACTAGCTTGCTGTTTATCATAGCGTGCAGCGGTCAGGATGTAGGGTAGGGTCAAATGAGGAGGCCAGAACAAAGGGGGGATTTCCCTCCTTACCGCTTTCCAAGAAAAGGTAACAAACATTGTCGCTGCATATCTGACACATACACATGCCTATTGGAAGGTTAACCTGTTAGATGTCAAGATTATAATTTACCTGATCCAATGTTGCTTTGCATGATGTAGTGCCAGTTACATGTGATACTTGTACAACGGTTGGCCATGATGCACAGCAATGTTCTGAATCTCGTTGGGCCATGATACGGCATGAAGATTAATTTTGGAGTGTCTCTAGCTGTATACTTGCAGCAGTAATCCCTCACAATTTGTGTATAAGGGGCGTTCAAAAAGAAACGAGCCGAAGGAATAATTACAGAAACCAGTACCTGTAAGTTAGAAGTATTGACCCTGGCTGTTGAGACACTTGTCCCACTGTGACACAAGATGGTGAATGGCTGCAATTATGCCTCAGCTTTGTACCTTCTTGAACGCCCCTTATATTTGTCAGATGGAGGTGACACAAATCCTGGAAATACATGTGGCAATAATGCATGAAGCAGTTGAGCTTCTGAAGGTGCAAGTAGATGCATTGTTAGAAAGTAATGTCATGTTACAAAATCAGGTAGACACCTTACAAGCCAAGAGTGGTAAAGTACATCTGTGTCAGAAGAGGCAAAAACCCTTGTTGAATTCACCTATTTCTTCACTTCTCACAGAGACTATTAGCTGATATATCTAAAATGGTCAGAATGGAAAAGCCATGTAATTTTGTTGCTGCTATTAGGTTCCCCACAGAGGTAAAATGTTATGGCATGTGCATATGGGCCACATTCAAAAGCAATGCCAGCAACTTCAGTGTTACAAATGTGGGGAAGTAGGGCACCAGAAGTGTGACTGTCAAAGTAGGATACAGCATAGACAACATCGGGACAAGCATATATTACATAACAAAGGGAATGCCTCAACTGTTGTACAGCATTCCTCGTAAAATGAAATACTGCAAAAACATATGCAAAAACAGAACGCTGCTTGTTGGGCATAGTAAGAGGAAAGGAACATTAATTTTTGATGGACACAGGGGCTCACATATTAGTCATTAGTCTGAACCTATATAGACCTCATCCACGATATAGGTCACGTGGGGTAGCCAACAATGACATGACACCATTGGAGAGGCAACACTGCTCAATTTTAGCATTGGAATAATAGGATTTCAGGAGAATGTGGAAGTGTTGCAACATGTCAGTAAGGAGTATTGTGCAACCCAAAGACTTTACTTTCTGGATAAGCATCATGCAGAAATTGACCTTTCACAGTATACAATCGAACTCACTGGAACATCGTTTCCACTGGGCGCGTCTACTGCAAGTGCTACATCACTGCAAGGTTCACCAATCATGAAGGTGTTACCAAATAAACTGCAGATGCATGCACTGAAGATCAAGTCCCATGGGAAAGTACCAAGAGGCACAGGAAAGTTAGCCTGCCTAAGTGTGGGTACTGATTTACAAAGTGAAGTATTGTGTGTTGTAGAGCCAATAGAATGCAATGATGAGCTAGATAAGTCACACTGTTTTGTATGTAGAAGTTCAGTACATGTAAGAGAAAGAGAAACAGATGGTGATTATATGGTTCTGGCGAGGATAGATAATTTTGGCATGGGCAAGGTAACTCAGTCAAATGGTGTACTAGCTGCCAACTTAGATATCCTAGAGGAGGATGATTTGGATTGGTCTGCTGGAGACCTTTGCCATGAGCAAACCATCAAGGTATCTCCATTACGTGACAACGTGAAACATTTAGAAGGAAGAGTTAGAACAGCGGTGGAAGCTTTGTTATTGTGATTTACGGAGCTGTTTACCCTGCTGGGATGTCGTTACCAGTAACACCAGCCACAGAACAGAAAATACCAACAGATAATGATGCTCCAGAATATAGAAAACCATACAGAGGACCATCAGCAAGCAATAATGGAGGAATTTATCGACTAGCAATTGACTGATAGCATTACTGAACATAGTGATAGCCCATGGGGTACAGTTCTTATCATTGTCATCAAAAAGTCATTGCATGGTACAAGAAAGCATAGATTTTTTTGTTGTGACTACAGGTATCTGAATGCAAATACTAGCACCAACCATAACTGACATTCTCAACAAGTTGGATCAGTGTAATTTATGATGGATTTCAAAAGTGGTTCTCACCATTTGGAAGTAATTACAGAAGATGGAACAAGACCATATTTATGGTCCCATTGGGTCATTACCAACATCACAGAATGCTGTTTGGTCTCAAGAATGCGCAAGCCATTTTCCAAAGGTTGTTTGATGCAATACTTAGAGGATTAAAACCAAAACAGCGCACAATTTATCTTGAAGATATATTTGTGTTTTCTAAAATCATGGAGGAGCACATACAATGATTGGATGATGTGTTCAAGAAGCTATGTAAAGCAGGTGTAGACTGGAGTTTGAAGGAGCAGTAGACACTTTGCTGAAAGTGCCAGTGTCTTCACCAGTGCAGAAGAAAAATAAGAGAGATAGAAAGTCCATGATAAAGAAATACTAGACATGTTGTATATGTTTAGACCACATGGCAGAATGACTGAGTGGCATAGATTTGTGAAGTGGTGTCATCAGCAATATGTGAGATACTTTATATTGTGTGTGTCACGGTTATGATACATTTGAGGTATGCCACATGTCTCGTTATTATGGTATGTTATGTTTCTGGTTTCTTCTGCTTTGATAGTGTTATAATGATAATGACACAGGGTACCTGTCAAGCTCTATGTCTAAGACACTGGAATATGCACACTTTTTTGAAAGCAGGAAGGAAATGATGCAAACGCTATGGGTAAATTGGTACAAGTAAAGTCACAAGAAGTGTTACTGGTGCCACAACAGAAAGAAACCTATGCAATAATGTCAGGGCTGCCAAAGTGAGATTCTTACTGTCAGCTTGACTAGGACCCTTCAGACTAGTGTGCAGGCATGTGATGTACAACTGTTTAGTATATGACAAAAGTAGCCAAATGTGAGAGGGAAATTTTATTGCCACAACCTGTGTCATAGCAGGTGCAACATTCCATCCCCCTGTCACTGTCACTGGAATGACTGTCACAAAACCAACATATGCTACTTTTTGTGTGGGATGGAAAAACTGATACATGTGTTAGCAGCCAAAACCTAACCTTCCGAAATGAGACGTTCAAACCAGACCACTTACATTCTATAGATGAATTCATAGCACTGGAAAAGGGACAATTCATTATGGAGCAAATATTTCAACACACACAACAGAATTGTGAGAAGCAATGGCTGAGCATACACTGTAAGTATCACACTTTTTAGCACTATGGTGGTTCTGGTTATGTTTTGTGTGGCCTACATCTATTGTAAGTGAAAAACTGTACCCCTTCCAGAACCCCCAGCATGTCAAATACCAGTCAAGAGGTTTGCTAATAGAAGTAAGAATAAATAAGAAAGAATTAGGGTAATGAATTATGTTAAGTGAGGAACAGTACATGAGATTGTGAATTATAGTGCGATTGTGAGTGGTGTGTGAAAAATGATTGTATTAGTGTATAAACAGTAAATCAGAGGAGATGTGCCCTTGTACGAATATGACTTCCCTGAACAGTGTATAATAAAATAAGGTTTTAGAATCAAGAGCATAATTCAGTAACCATGTGATTTGAACTAGACAGAATGAGAGGAACCACGACCATTGTATGTAATTGTATTCTGTGCATGTATGTTAAGACTATTTCAGAGGCACCTCAGGGAAATTTGAGTGGGATTTCTTAAAGACTGGGGGATTGTAGTACAGCATAATAGTATGCTTGGTGCAGCCAGAAGAAATTAAAAGACCTTCCCAATTGACACAAGTGTCAAGGCAAAATGGGTCAATGGCCAGGTGGAATCCCAGCATGAAAGGACTGCTCGTTGTGCAGCAGCAAACACAGAATGAGCTGAGCACCCTATCCAGCAATGTAACTGAATAGCATCAAGGCAACAGAGAGATATTGTCATAATGGTGACTGCACAAAGTGTCACAAGAAAGCTGAAGCAGGACACAATAACAACTATTCAGCACAATGACTGCATAATACGCCCACTACATGAAAGGTGAAGTTGGGATACATTTCAGCAGCTGCCCGCACAAGAAAAGAATGGTGAATGATGTCATTGCAGCCTCACAGCAGTTGGACCCATGAGCCCATCCTTCACAAATACTACTTATGTTCTGGCAGAGTTCTATTCAGTTCTGCAGCTGTCCAGCCAGGACAGGAGGCCTACAACAGTCGATTCTCTGCTCATTTAGTTGCTTTACATCATCTTTGGAGCAGTAAATCCCGTGAGCTGCAACACCAACCATGAGTCAAGACTGATTGGGAGCTATGGCTGTCACCATCCCGCATGCCTTCTGGAAGCTTAACTAGCAGAGCCTGCTACCAGATTATTATTCATCATCGTGGAGGCGTGTCACTGCTGCCTCTCACCTCTCATTACTGTGGCAGACTTTGATGCTGCTGGTCTCTCTCCTAGTGCATGGCCACAGCACTTCTCTGCATGACTTCTTGTACTCTGAGCACAGTTAGTAGATGACTTCCTCATGTGTAGTATATGACAGGGTCACAGGAGCCCTGGCCATCATCTTCCAGAAGGTGTGTGTAGCCTCACTTGGCATGGGTGTGACTGTATGCTAACATAGGCAAGGTTGCCAGCCTCGTGTTGTCATTGTAGCTGAGTTGGCACCACTACTGGCAGCAAACCTATGCTGACTCAAGCATACTGCGGTGGCCGACTTCCTCCAGCCCAGCCATCACTGGCCACCCAAATGTCAGTATCTCAACTGTCGTATTTTGTGGACAATAAATGTTTGTTGGTGCTTTAATATTTTTCTTAGTAATACCTCCAGGATTCAGACAGGCATCTAATCTCTGATTCAGCGTTATCCACATTCCTACATTTTGCTCTGTCAACCTCATGACCTCGAACCACCACCCACTAGTGTCCTACCCTCAGGGTGCTACATTACTGTTAAAAATCAAATGAAGTACAGTTTGTGCAATTTATACATAGTAATTTGTACTGCTGTATTACTTCTGAATCACTCAAAGATAAGTGTGTTTCTGCTTCTTTATGTCATTAAAATCAAATAGTTGAGTATGTTCAGAGTTACAAAGCTGCATTGATACAAATATTTTAACATTCAGCATGGCCACTGCTTGTATCTATTTTCTGACCTAAGAGAATAATTATTTCCTTATCATATTTGACAGATGATTAAAATCTACAGTTATGAGGAAAAACACACACACACACACACACACACACACACACACACACACACACACACAAAATTAATTATTGTGTGTTACATGAAATATGCAAGGAAATGGATGTTTTCTGATTCTCATATGATCACGTTGAAGAGAATAACTTGAGATTAAGAACTAAATTAAAATTCCTTACACTTCAGATAAAGCCAAAATATATTACCCAGAACAGCATCTCCAAGGAATTCAAGCCTTTGGTAACAATCTGTAAGTCTGTTTGGTGAGTAGGAAGCATGTGTGAGTGACTGTAGCAAGTAACTCCTATCACGAAATTTATACTGAATTTTTTGTTCAAATACATCATATCCATCAAGTAAGGCTTCCAACTTCCGCTCTGGATTTGAGACATTCCTGAGAAGTGGTGATGGAGGTGACTGCAGTGTGCCATATCTCACCTGTATGTAATAAACAAATTAATATGCCGTGAACAGTATAGTACTATATTGTATGAAACATTATTTTACAAACCCATACCACAAAGAAATTGGGAACTACATACTGGAAGTTACAGAATCTAATTTAATGGTGTATTGTTAGATGTCAAAGCCTTTTATTAATACTGTAGTGTTCTCTTCAATTATTGCAAATACACTATTCTTTCTGTGGATGTTTATTGAAATCATTTACTTCATCTTGTTAATCAAATTACTCAGCTAAACAAGTATCCTAAAGTGAAGTGATAAATATGTAAAGTCTATAATAATACCTGCTTCCAGACAGCAGTCCCATCACTGTCTTCACATACAAATGCTG